>NC_042627.1:54655059-54955059 GCF_901001135.1 Rhinatrema bivittatum
TTTTACAAAAAAGGGGCGGGTTGTGGGTGTTCCTGAATTTCTCAATGAAACCAGCACTTAAATACTTAGGCGCACATGTGCACGCACGGGTCCCTTGTTATGTAACTTGACTTCTGCTGCAGATGGTGTGTAAGTCATAAAATAAAAAAATCTAGGCATGTCAGCAGGATTTTAAGGGTTCGGGTTAACGGGGAGGAAGAGGCTATTAAACCTGGGGGTTTTGTAAGTCCTGTCCCTTGCCGGGACGAACTGGGAACAAACTGGGAAAACTGGTAACTGCACTCGCGCCCGTGTCTTCTAAAATCCCCCCACTTGCACGCATCACTTAGAATTGCTCGCAGACGTGCGCGTGTTCAGCCTATTTTATGCCATGCAAGCATATATGCACGTATGTTACAAAATGAATGCATCTCTGGACGTAAGCTGGCAGACGTGCGTACATGTGCGTCCGCGCGGCTGTTTCAAAGTTACCATCTTAATTTATATTGATGAGTTTCATGCCGTTATTTTTGGGTTGTGCCAGGGATGAAGATGTGCAATATCACCTGTGACTCTGTTGTTGACTTCACTCAGTAAAAAGCAGCTAATGTCCAAACTGGCTGTAAGCCGTAAAGTTAAGAGACAGGGTGTTATTAAATAAGATGAAGTGCATTTTTATAATCTGCACAATTTAGTATAATTAATATGAATTACCTAAAATGAGTTTGTTCCATCTATTTAATGCTTTCAAGAGCCATAATCTGCAAATTAGAACTTTTTGCCAACCAGACTAGTGTGACGTCTATCAATACCTAATGTTTTTATGCAAAAAATGATTTTCAGCAAGCTAATTAAGTTAAAAGCTTGGATGTCTCATAATTCATTGTGAAACTGTGCAGGATATGAGTTGAATTAAAATGATACTTTTGCTCCCTTTTAGGAGTGGATTCTGAGCCATTCTCATGAAATTATTGCCAGCAATGGGCATTATACATTAATAAAGTCATATTTCACCAGGAAACATGTTGATTGCTCTCAATGGCCTTGCATAAAAAAAATGATACATTGATTAAATCTTTAGGTTGTGTGAATATTTTTTTATATGGTATATGAATGAACAGTAGTCTTAAACATACCTAGCAAATTACTCATAACAATTCTGAATTTCAAATTTTCTGAAATTTTACTTAAGTCACAACCATGTGGATGGGACTTTTCAGAGCTATTTGCCCAGCTAAATTACCCCGTCTGAAAATTGTCCTCCTCTGCTCAGCTAAAAGTACAGGTGGTCTTTCCTAGTGCGTGCACTTTCAGCCCAGTTGGGAAAAAAAAAGCTTTCCCAGGAGATTGTTTTGGTCTAAGGAGGAAAACAGCAGGAGTTCATTCAGTGATCCATGTTCCGCCGCTGGCCGACTGGCAAAGTTAGGTAACTTAGCTGGGATATTCAGTGGCATGGGCATGCAGCTGAATATCTCCGGCTACCTTAAAGATAGCCAGGTAAGTATATCCGGCTGACTTGAAGACAGCTCTTCTGCCATCCTGACGTTATCCGGCTACATTTTGCTCCTGGATTGCTCCGTCACAGCCAGATAAGTTTGTTAGCCAGCTAAGAACTTATGCCCACTATGTCAGGGGTGGTCAGACTGTTGGGATTTTCAGATCCCCATGTTTGTCTGGTTAAGTGCCGGACAAAGGCGCTGAATTAAGGACCTCACTTTTTTTTTAAATATACACATGCAACTTTATCCCTTCTCTGCCTCCTGCACAAACAGTAGATGTAAGGTACATACTCCCTTTGCATGCCTATACTTTTCGCTAGTTAGTTTTCAAAGATAAATGAACCAGGTAGTTGTTCTTTGAAAATTAACTGCAAAGTAGCTGTGTTCAAAGTGCTCGCATATGCCTTAAGTAGGTGGCCTATTAATATTCTGCTATTGCTTCACAGAAACCTCACTGAAACTAGCCCTGCTTTTGGAAGGTATGGAAGAAGAGAAAACTAGGGCTTTTCCCAGACAATATCCTATTGTTCCTTGAAATCTGTTTCATTATACTGTACTGTTTCATTGTGCCTTATTTTCAGAAGGCATTTGACAAAGTTCCTCATGAGAGGCTTCTAGGAAAAGTAAAAAGTCATGGGATAGGTGGCGATTTCCTTTCGTGGATTGCAAACTGGCTAAAAGACAGGAAACAGAGAGTAGGATTAAATGGATAATTTTCTCAGTGGAAGGGAGTGGGCAGTGGAGTGCCTCAGGGATCTGTATTGGGACCCTTACTTTTCAATATATTTATAAATGATCTGGAAAGAAATAAGATGAGTGAGGTTATCAAATTTGCAGATAATACAAAATTGTTCAGAGTAGTTAAATCGCAAGCAGATTGTGATAAATTGCAGGAAGACCTTGTAAGACTGGAAAATTGGGCATCAAAATGGCAGATGAAATTTAATGTGGACAAGTGCAAGGTGATGCATATAGGGAAAAATAACCCATGCTATAGTTACACAATGTTAGGTTCCATATTAGATGCTACCACCCAAGAAAGCGATCTCGACGTCATAGTGGATAACACATTGAAATCGTCGGTTCAGTGTGCTGCGGCAGTCAAAAAAGCAAACAGTATGTTGGGAATTATTAGAAAGGGAATGGTGAATAAAATGGAAAATGTCATAATGCCTCTTAATTGCTCCATGGTGAGACCGCACCTTGAATACTGTGTACAATTCTGGTTGCCGCATCTCAAAAAAGATATAGTTGTGATGGAGAAGGTACAGAGAAGGGCGACCAAAATGATAAGGGGAATGGAACAGCTCCCCTATGAGGAAAGACTAAAGAGGTTAGGGCTGTTCAGTTTGGAGAAGAGACGGCTGAGGGGGGATATGATAGAGGTGTTTAAAATCATGAGAGGTCTAGAACGGGTAAATGTGAATCGGTTATTTACTCTTTCGGATAATAGAACGACTAGGCGGCACTCCATGAAGTTAGCATGTGGCACATTTAAAACTAATCGGAGAAAGTTCTTTTTCACTCAATGCACAATTAAACTCTGGAATTTGTTGCCAGAGGATGTGGTTAGTGCAGTTAGTATAGCTGGGTTAAAAAAGGATTGGATAAGTTCTTGGAGGAAAAGTCCATTACCTGCTATTAATTAAGTTGACTTAGAAAATAGCCACTGCTATTAATTGCATCAGTAACATGGAATAGACTTAGTTTTTGGGTACTTGCTAGGTTCTTATGGCCCAGATTGGCCACTGTTGGAAACAGGATGCTGGGCTTGATGGACCCTTGGTCTGACCCAGTATGGCATGTTCTTGGGTTCTTACTAACAAAGACATATTTATTACAGCAAAAGGCCTTGAAATAACTGCCATTTATACAGTATCTGTTGCAAGCAAGGCAACAGGTATGAATTCACTAACTGCAGGAAGTGAGGGAAACATGAGCACATACATGCAACCTGCTTTTTCAAGCATAACTAAACTATTAATGGTTAAAAATGCACTGTTGGTTTAAAATGAGAGGGAAATAACCACTTTTTATGGTGAATTTTAAAAGCATTAATTAGGGATGCACGAACATGTCGGGCTCGCTTGCGCTGAGCGGATTTTAAAAGCCACCCAGATAAGCGCACGTAAATGCCGCAGCGAGCACATCTCAAATGTTTTCAAAAAGGGATGGGATGTGGGGCATAGTCTGGGTGGGGCGTGGGCTGAGGTATGCGTGTAAATACTTATGCAATCTGGCGCACGCCGAGGCTCCCAGGCATGTGACTTTACTTCTGCTATAAATGCCATGTAAATCATCCTTACCAAGTAGCGGAATTCAGAGTGAGAGTCTTGAAGCAAGAGCGGTTGCTAGGAGGACTTGACACTGGATAATAATCGGGGGTCTGTCTGCTGAGAGGAGTTTGATTGTGCTGGGAAGTATTTTTGCTCGATTGTGCTGGGAAGTATATTATTTTCTCTTTGGGAATGTAATAAAGTTTTAAAAGTATATTATCTGGCTGCTTGACAGTGTGATAGAGCTTTTTCCTGGTTTGTTTTTCCCCCATCCTCACTCCAGCTCCAGTCACCCTCGTCTCAAATCTTTTCTTATAAATCTTGTCCATCTTGGGGGGGGATGCGGCAGGAAGACAATTTACATAATAGGAAATGACTAATGTGGTGGGCAAATAAGTGAAAAATTAACCCTCACTCAAACCTGATGTACAGACTTCTTCCAGTTTAGGGGTTGGGAATAAATTGTGCATAAAAATAATTAATGTCCTCACGCACATAAATGCAAAATTAACCATGACTAGAATTAAAAGAAATAGTAGATCTATTATAGATCATAGGAAAACAGATTGGCAAAACATTTGTCATCACTTGGAGAAAATACTGCTTTATACCAGGATGGGAAAAATAAGTATGTGATTTAGGTCACATTTTTGTCATCTGAAAACAGTAAAAATGGTGTAAGTTTCAGGGGGAGCTTGAGTGATAGAATTTTTTTTTATAGTTGTTCTGGTTTACTTTTTTACCCTAAGCAGCAATATTCTTCAAAGGGAGCCGCATGCCTCTTTGATGATAGGATAAGACAAACCACTCCATACTTTAAAGCAACAAATGAGCAAGGAAGCAAGACTGCAAACAGGGATTCTGAGTGGGAAGGTAGCAGAGGCATTGCACGGGCTTAAGTCATTTTACCTGTAGGACAGCTGAGTTAAAGATAGGGCTTTGGTAAGTCTTTCCCAGGTCTCAACAGATCTCAAAAGCTCCTAACAGCAGAAGGATGGCTGGGAGAGTTCACATATTGTCAAAGTGGTAGTCGGTGTTACTGCTGCTGCTGTCCAGATGGATACCCTGAGCCACAGTGAGGAACTGATTCAACGTGAAAGATATCTGCAGGTCAGCTCCCTCAGGAAACAGGTGGCAGAGCCGAGAGAGGAGGTGGTAAGACTGAGAAGCATCTGGAAGAATGAGAATTATACTGATGGAATGCATATTGAAGCATCAAGGATGGATGACAGCTGGACACAGAATACTATAACCACTCGGCACTACATCCCATATCCAATGCTCTTCAAGCTGAGGAACTGATATTCCTCTCCTGGAATTGGAGGAAGAGAAGCCATCTCAAGAAGAGTAGTAATCGGAGGAGGAGAAACCATCTAAAAAGTAGGGTGATCATGGATTGTTTGCAGGATGTACTGTTCTGGCAACTGGTATCAGAAAAGTGACATGTGATGGTGCGATACTGGACCTGGGGCTTACAAATGGGGATAGTGTTTCTGATGTCATAGTGGAATATCACGTGGGATCCCGTCATCACAGAATGGTGCGGTTCAAAGGCGAGGGTCCTGGACTTCAGAAAAATTAACTTTATCAAGAAGAGGAAATACCTCAAAGAGTCATGAACAGGATAGGATAAGGGAAGTGGAAGAACAGTGGGCAAAACTTAAAAAGAGATACTGTAAGGGCAATAAAGCTTTTTGTTAGTAAGAGGAAAAAGATGCTACTATTGTTCTCTAAAGGAGTGGCTGGAAAGGTAAGGAAAAAAGATAAAAGGTGAATTTTGAAACTGGCGCACACGTTCATTGGCCCGCGCCCAGGGACGCAGCTATTTCATAACATACACGCGTATATGCGCACATGTTACAAAATAGCCAGGCTGCGTGCACAAGTGCGCCTAATTTTATGTGGATGCATGCCTGTGAGTGCAAAAGCTGCTTCTACTGCGTAAGTGGGGACATTTTAAAAGGTATGTGTGCCGACGCCATTGCCTGTTTTACCAGTTCCTCCCCAGTTTTCCCAATTAACAGCCAGGTCCTCCAAACCCTCCGGTTTGATAGCCTGTACAACCCCAGTTACCTCAAATTCTCTATACCCCTCTGAAATGACTTGTTAGGCTTTATTTTTACTTACACGCCATCTATAGCAGAGGTAAAGTTGCGCGGCAGGGGACTTCGGCGCACATCGGATCGTGTAAGTAATTTATACACTGATTTCTGGTTCAAGCCTTGAAAAGCCCATGCCCTGCCCAGACCACACTCACGCCTACGTCTCATCCTTTTCTGAGAAGTTCCGAGATACGCGTGCAGCGACATGTGTGTACATATCCAGCGGCTTTTAAAATCCACACAGCGTGTTACGGAGCGCTAGGAGAGTGGTCCGCTTACCAGGAGATGTGTGTTCTTGGGCCACGGCTCGACCCCAGAGGAACTCCGAAGCATGGGCTGGACAGGAGTGAGGCTGGACTGAAGACAGATGACTGGAGATACTGACCCTCCTCCGAACCTGCACGCTTCAGAAGACCAACAACGCAATGGTGGTCTCATGAACAGTCCTCCACCGTTCCAAGCCCTTTTGGACCTGCCACGGGGTACGGCAAGAAGCGGCAGGCCGGATGGAGTCCAGGGCAGTGAAGACCGGAACATGGAGATACAGACAAGACTCAGGAACAAGGTACTTGGATGCACAGATGAAGACTCAGGAACGAGGTACTAGGCATTCAGAAGACTCAGGAATGAGGTTCAAGGCATTCAAAAGACTCAGGAATGAAGTACAAGGCATTCAGAAGACTCAGGCAAGTATTGGGTTGAGACTGCGACGCAGTGCGCCCTACACAGTCCACCCACAGGACTGGTCACGGACCACGTTGGACTTGAGGAGCCTCTAGATGAGATGTGAAGCAATGAAAAGGAACATGTCTCGGAAGCTGTAGAGGCCTGCACCGAGGCACACCCTACTCAGCCGCCAGTGGCTGGTTGTGGACCATGCTGACGGTACAGGTTCTGGCAGAGTCTTTGGCACGGATGGAGCAAGCACAAGGGACTCCGTAGACCAGGGTCAAGTACAGAAGCGGAAGTCTCCCAGAGGCTAGTGCTGCAGAATTGAGGCAGGCATTGTACCATGAAGCACCCTACACAGCCCGCGGTGGGGCTGGTCACGGACCATGACATGGCACGCCAGGAAGGGTGGCAATGAGGAACCAGGGGTGCAGGATAACTGGTCAGGATCATGGACATCAGGATCAGGAGAAACAACAACTGGACTGGATCATGGACAACAGGTTCAGGAGAACAAACATCTGGACTGGAACATGGATTACTGGATCAGGAGACAGACCTTAGACTTGGATCACAAACGTCAGATGGACATCTGGACTGGAACATGGACATCAGGACAAGACGAGCAGCTCCAACGAAGACCAGGAAACACAGGACCTTGAAGAAGAGCTGGAACAAGGACGACTCCTGGAGCGAAGGACAGCAGGATCCCAGGAGCATCTAACTCCTTGCGAAGGCAAAGCTGGAATGGACGCTGAGCCCTTTTGTAGGGCTGAAGAGGACAACACCCAGGGAAGGGTCAGCAGGGGGCCACACCTGGCTGGCCCTTGAAGAAAAGGAGAGAGGCGCGTGCCTGCGCCTTAGGAAGCTGGAGGCAAAGAGAGAGCTGTAAGTTGGAGGCGTCCTCAGCCATGTGGAAGGCTTGAGGAAGCAAGGCAAGTAGCAGAGCAGCCCTGCCCAGAAGCTGGAGAGATGACAGGCTGCAGGAGCGGCTTCCAGCCGCGAAGACTGAAGCAGGAAGGCTGTAGGAAGCTGCAGGCACCAGCAGGGATGGCCTCCCTGCTGGGCAAGGACCCGGGCTGAAGCAGGCACCAGCAGGGACAGCCTCCCTGCCAGCTGAAGACCCCAGCAACGACGAGGATGACTCCCCGTCGTCCCGAGGACCACTGGAGCGGCTAAAGAGCTTCGGAGAGGACTGGAGTGGCAGCGGTGGACCCGGCCACGAGGGAGAGCTCGCGGCGGGTCGGCCCTGCTGCACAGGGCAAGAAGGAATGCGGCCTCTGTGCCGCGGAGGACAGCGTGGGCGGCGGACTGCCGCGCTGAACTGCGGGGGATCCGCGGGGCGAGTCGGCAGCCCGACTGGCCGCAAAGGTAGCAGAGCCTGCCTACGCTACTTGCGTGCACCCGACATATTTGTGCATCCTCTAATTTCAGCGTTTGTCGGGTTTTTAAAATTCACCTTTTAGCGATCATAAATTACAAGTTATCATAGAAAGAGGAAGACAGGCAACAATATCTGAAAAGTTAAGAGAAGCCTGGGAAAGTAGTCAGGAAGGCAAAATGCAAATGAAATTAAACAAAAAAAAAACTGGGCAAGACTTTTTTTTTTTTAAGATATTATTAGTGACAGATAGAAGGGCAAAAACAGGACTGTAACATTCAAAGGTGAATTTTACAATCTTCTGAGGAGATAGCAGAATTGCTTAATAGGATTAGAATAAGACCACAGGAAACTCCCACAAATAGGAATGAAAGTGAGGTAGACCTCAAACAATTTTCAGAAGTCTGTGTTCATGAGAAGCTAGGAAAAGGAAAAGTCGATAAACCAATGGGGCCGGATGGGACACATCTAAGGGTATTAATGGAACTTAGGGAAGTGCTAGTAGCTTTGCTCTGATCTTTTCTGTGCTTCTTTAGAATCAGGACTGGAGACAGGCAGACGTGGTTATTTTACTTACCTTTTTTCCTCAAAAGTGGAACTAAAAAGGAGTCTTACAACTACGGGCCAGATATTCTTTATCTTGATGGTAAGTACATTAATGGAATCGCTGCCAAAACAAAGGATAGTGCAGTTTCTGGCAACCAATGGTTCAAGATCTGAGGCAGCATGGTTTTACTAGGAGTAGGTCTTGTCAGATGAATCTATGACTGGGTGACTACAGAGATAAGGGGAAAGCACTAGATATAGTGTCTAGTGTACTTGGATTTCAGCAAGACCTTTAACACAGTTCTGCACAGGAGACTTATAAGCAGCCTGAGGGTCCTAGGCATGGGCCTAGAAGTGAGTGAATGGATTAGAAACCAGTTGAGTGGGAGGTGACGAAGGGTAGTGGTAAACTGAATTCACTCAGAAGAAAGGGGAGTTATCAGCAATGTTCCCTCCAAGGACTGACTAAGGATGTGCAATTTTCTTTTCATATGAGTAACAATTTTTTTAAACCAATATTTTTGAAGTCCAATATTGGCATTACATTCCTCTATATAGCACAAAGAAAATTTTATGTGAGCAACCATGTAAAACCTGTGAGTGATGTTCTGAAATATGAGTGATCGCTCACACAATCAGCTTAGTTGGAACTATGGTTACCAGTGATAAACTGCAGGAATCTGTCCTCAATCCAGTTCTGTTCATCGTTTTCATAAGCAATATTCTGGAAAGGCTATGGGGAAAGGTTTTCCTTTCAGTGGATGGTACCAAAATCTATAGCACTCTGGAAGATGTGGAAAATATCAGGAGGGATCTAGTGAAGCTAGAGGAATGGTCTAGACTCTAAGATCTTCTGTGGTGAACCTACAGTCACTTTGGACAACCATCTCCTGTATGTAACAGCCATCTCCTACTAGCATTGATTGTGTCCTGCAGGTGAAGGTAGGGATACAAGTTTGTGTGGAAGATCACAGGCAGGGGCTGCAGAAAGTTGGGACTAAATTGGTGAAACTGGACAATAGATCACTGAGTTACATGCTTGCGATGCTGCTTTGGTAAAAGGGAAACTTGTGGTTTACAACAAACTTGAGTCTTTGGAATATCACAGACAAAGAATGAATGTAGGACTTCAGTTTTCTCAAGTCCTTTGATTACACCTGACAATATACTCAGATACTTCAAAGAAATGTGGATTATACCTATCTATCTCTCCAACTCCTAGAGTCTTCTATATTTATTTATTTATAAGCATTTGATATTTTGCTTTTTCCTAAAGGTAGACTCAAGGTGGATTACCTAAAGTAACAAGGCTATTGAGTGCATAAGATATATACAGATGTGATAGGTAGATATGAGGTAATTTGCAAGTAAATAGAAAGAAGAGGGGTATATTAGGTAGGAATACGGAAGTGGATGCATTGGGTATAAATTGCATGTATATAGTTAAGAAGTAAGTTAAATACCAGTGGTATGGCAGATATTAAGAACTAGTTGGATAGAGGTACTTTGGAAGTGGGTGAACCTTGTGAAATCTGTAGTCAAGAAGACTTCTGGTGGGCAGTTACTTCAATGTTCTCTTGCCCTAGCTTGATAGTATCCTGGTAGAGAGTCCATCAAGCTAGGGTACAAGAACACTGTAGAAATCTCATCTTTGTGTGATTTTCCTCACGCCATATCACGTCAAATTTTCACCATGGTCTACTGTGCTGTTCGTACGTCTCACTCTGCATGTAAAATTGGCCCCCAAAACTTAGACTACCACCAAAACCTCACCTTGAGTTACTAGCTGGCCCTCCTATAGCAGTATAAATTGTTGACTACTATGTGTGCCACCCCAGAAGTGCTCTCTCTCTCTCTCATTGATCCTGCCCCTTTGAAAAAGGTTTGCATTTGTGCCGCATATTACGATAACCAATGCCATGGTGCATTTTGATAAATGACCCTTCATGAGATAGTAAGGAAAAGAAAATATAAAACAAAAATAACAATATAGAAACTGTTAACATGTCTCATACAATCCAAACCCTCTACAGAAGGATCCAAGAGCATAACCCTAGGAAAATTGTACAATAATCATAAGGCAATAACTAGCAGAAAAAGATATATATATATATATATATATATATATATCTATATATATGAATAGACTCATTACTAGACATCCTGCATTCTACCTTCAAAGATATTAGAGGAACTTTAAAGATTTATCATTCAGAAAAGAGGACAGTTGAGATGGTTGAAAAAAGATATAGGAAGTATTTTGATATTTAATCAAACATTTGCAAGGGAATTTGAGAAGAAAGAAAGCACCCAGTTCTAAAGCCTTGGGGCCTCATTAATAGAAACTGCCTCCTCTTCTTCTGCGTTTGTCTGGCAAGGTCCGGAGAAACTCTCACTTTTAAATTTAGAAAAGTTTCCAAACAATGTCCAAAAAACATTTAAGAACATAAGAAAATGCCATACTGGGTCAGACCAAGGGTCCATCAAGCCCAGCATCCTGTTTCCAACAGTGGCCAATCCAGGCCATAAGAACCTGGCAAGTACCCCAAAACTAAGTCTATTCCATGTAACCATTGCTAATGGCAGTGGCTATTCTCTAAGTGAACTTAGAATCCAGTCTCTGTCAGACTCCAAGAGAAAAGAGACAATGAGGGTTGCCAGAGTGACCAGATCTTTCTCAGAGGTTTCCAAAATTGTAGTAAGATCCAGGTTAGCTGGCACAGTAGGAGTAAGAACCTGCATGTTCTTTTGGTCAGGAGAACCTTTCTTAATTGATGGTATGGAATGTACCCTTGAAACCAATGGAAGGACTTGTTCAGGAATTATAAGAATATTCATTAGATATTTTTTCCACATATCTTTAGGAGAGATATATGAATCCTTTGGAAAATTAATAAAATGGAGATTTCTCCCCTGCATTTGATTTTCCATTTGCTCTATTTTATTTGATAAGAGCTGATTTTCTTTAAGCAGAACCTGCTGAAGAGCAGATGTACTTTCAAGCTCAACTTTAAAGGTCTCGTAGGATTTTTTAATCTCTCTGGTTTCATTTTCCATGAATTTCATCTGCATCTCCAAAACCTTTATATAATTCACTACTAGTTTCATCTGCACTGCAATATTATTATTTAAAGTCTGAATTGCATCCCAAATGGCTTCCACTGTAAATATAGTTGGTCTTACCATGTCAAACGATTGAATTTGGGGTAATTCAAAAGAGTCCTCTCCAGACTGCCACGGAACAATGCTTCCAGGAATCTCCTCTGCAACGTTGAGATGCGCCGAGGCACTTCCAGCAGATCCTGTGGACTTGGAACAAGACTCAACACTGCCGACATCATCAACCAATGCCGTACCTCATCATGGGTTGAGCAATCTCGCCTCGGTGGGATTTGCAGGAGTCGTCTGTTCCTTCGGGCACAGAGATGTCGATGGTTCAGGGAGGGAGTCGAGTCTTACTTCCGACCCACCTCCACTGAACACACTCCTGAAGTGATGGCTCCCCGATTCATATGAGCATTCATCAGACTCACCAGAGGGCTCAATAGCTGCTGAGACCTCCCACTCTCTAGCCCTCCGTTTTCGGCCAGAATGAAGCATAGCTCCAGGTATAGTAAGGCAAAGATAGAGAGAAGCTAAAGGGTGAGCTGCAATTTACGCCATTTTGGATCTTCCTTTTTAATGGAGAAAATATATGCATGTAAAAAAATGCTGGGGTTTTTTTTTTTTCAAGATTTATTCCTAGAATTGTTTTTGCAAAACAAAAAACATAAAATTACAACCAAAAAAAAAATGCTGGAGTTGTTATGCTTTGTACTCTCCTAAGGCACGACTGATGTTTTACTGGACTCTAATAAATGTCCTCTGCTGCTTTTATTTTCTGCATGGTTTTCTATTGAGCCTGGCCATATAAATAATTCAGAGTATGTTTAGACAAGACTGCCTAATAAATCCAGTGATTTCTTAAAGCATATTTTACTTCTGTTCAGCACCATGGTCTGGACAGCTCAAATGACAGATGGACACACAAAAATACAGAGCACTTTTCAGGTTATTGAAACATGCTAGTTACATACTGTGGTGACTGAAGTGTAGAAAATGTTTCCGTTTTTTTTTTTAAACTTTAGATTGTCCAGATGCCATTCCTTCAGCAAGTTTCATGTGCTTCTTCGGCCTAGTTGCAAACATTGCTGAAGTCAGCATTATGACTTTTCATGCCTTAAAAATGGATAATGAACCTCATGCATTTTGAAACGAGGCCAACCATGTATTATTACATGCTCAAGAGCAGAGTGAGGAGTAAAATGCTGTGTAAAATGGGTTTATTCAGCGTTGTGTGGCTACAAGGGGCCTAGGGAGCTAGTTTGCAAACTCAGGATATGATTAAATTAAATTCATTTGCTCATGGAAGCTAATACATTCTTTGCTGATATTTTTCTAAGAAGAAAGTGAAGGTGAGTCAACCCTGAAAGGGTTAGGGATCTTCTTTTCAGCAGTACCAACTAATGTTATGTCTTTTACTTTCTCTGCTCTCTAGCCTCGCATCATTACCTCCTTCACAAAGTCTCAATATGAAGAGTCTTGAGCCAGGGATGGAATCTTCTTGGCCTTTTGATTGAGCTTGAGAACCAGCATAATATGGAGGTTCTCAAGCCCAATATTCTGCAGGGCGGGGCTGGGGAGAGGTTTGCTCTTACGTGCACATTTTTGCATTTTCGAAAGCTGAAAAAATATCTGCACACAGATTAGCACGTGTAATGGTGTGCAGGCATTTTTGGTGTGACAATGTTCTAAGGAAATTCTGTACAAACTTTCCTTTTGAAAACTGGTGCAAACTTAGGTGCCTATTTGATTTGCAGACTGTTACAAAATGATCCTCATAGTGGATTTAAACCCTCTCTACTTTCAAGACAATGGCTAGAAGTTCTGAGTATTTTTCTCATAGGCATGACATGGGAGAACACTCTTAGTACAGCCTTAGAAAGAACTTTTATTAAAAGAAAGCTTCTAGCAATGTGTTCCTCATCATCTTCAACACAAAATGACATCTGAAATCATGGCAATTATCAGACAAACACGGACTATAAAACTTAGTAAATTTACATCAGTTTTTCATGGTTTTTTAAAATTATTCTAGTCCTGTCACCAAAATTATATATTCTATTTTGTTTAAAATTATGACATGTCTGCATGACAAAACACTGTAGAAAAAATGATCTCTTAGCTGTATTTAGAATGTACTGTATCATCTAATCTATGCATTTAATTCATTCTTGAATATGTAGAATAAGGGGAAAGAATAATCTGAATTTCCATCTTTTGAAATGGTTATTTAGGTCGCTAAGAGGCCACAACAAATTGCCTCTTTTATGGCAAAAGCCAGACTCTACAAAAAAAAAGGAACTTTTGCAATCTAAAGTGTAAATATAGTTCTTTGTCTTTCAATATTTCTTTTAATTCGATGAGAGAAGCAAACAATAAATACCCAAAGAAAGCACATTCACAAACCACACAGCTGACATGAGCTCTAGGAATAGGCTGCAGCATTTTTAATCTAGAATGTATATATTCCTTAAAAAAAACCCAACAAAACTTTGACGGGGCTCTTAGGGAGACCCCTGGTTAAAAAGTCGACCGATGCCAACGTAGGTCACAGCTTGCAAGATCATCTTCCTAGGAAACTGGTAAGGTATTTCCCCTCCCCCCACTCCAGCCTTGCCCCTCCCAGAACTGTTTGGAAGATCACCCCTTAAACCACATGCGAGTTGGGGAATTTCATAAGACAAGCAAACTGACTTTAGGAAGTCTGGAGCCCAGCTTTTCCATGCACCGGTCAGCATAGCTCTACCTTACATTTTGCTTCAGTTTTGAGCTGTCAAACATGGATTTCCTCACCTGGGTGGGTTTTTTTTTTTTTTTTCCCAGCCCAGTCCAGCATGCAGAAATACTTACTAGTTCTCACGGGTTGTAAGGAAACTAAGAAAACTTTCAGGTCCAAAAGACTTGCTACGGGCACATAAACTGAGGCGAGACCGAACCAGTTTTGTCAAGATGATCTGGGGTGGCCCATTTTTTGAGATGGGTAAGGTCTGAAAGCAAACCTGAGTGCCCATCATGAACTGACAGAGCAATGAACAGGCAAAAGTACAGTTAACATAGACCTGGAGTTAAACAATAAACAAACTGTGGTTAGTCAGTTTTATGTTTCACATAAATAGTTTTACAGCGAGTTGGTGAGTAAAACTATTTCATAATACACTCTATGTAATTAAAAAACTGAAATGAATAGTGGCTAACTTTAACACTGAAACATTTTCAAGTACTGAAATGAGTTTGTTTGCGTACTAAAAGATGGCAAAGAATCCAATGGTTAGGTAGCCTGCCACAGTAGACATGAACCCTAGACAAAGACAGGACCAACCTCAGTCTCAACTTCCACTTGCTGCTGGAATTCACTAGGCTGAAAGAAAGATAAAACGAAATCTTTACCTGTTTTCCTGCGACTTCTGGGCTTTAGCTTATGACTCTGAAGAAGTTAGTTTGTTTTTTTTTATTTGCAGATGTGGTGCACTTTTCTGTCCAGCCCTGTTTGTGTGGCATCTTTTATAAAGGTGCTTCAAGTTGCTAAGCAATCAGTTGCTTAGATACTGATGTAAATTTTTTTTTTTTTTTAATGCTAAGTGCCGTCACCACAGAGGGCACAACTTTAATGTGAGACCCTCTGGTAACATCAGAACCTTTGGCCATTAGTAAAGGATGAAGAGATTTGAAATCCTAAGATGCAATGTCCACGGAAGACGGATCTTTCCAACAGGTGTACGGTAGTAAGAAACCTTCTCTTGTGTCCTGGCTGCGCTGAAACTGAAATGCATCCTATTGTAGGGGTGGGCATGGAAAAAAGTATGTCCTTTGTGTTATTACATCGTTTCTGTTTTGAGTTTTTATCATGTCATTTGTTTTTTTCCATGTATATCATTTGATTATTATATTTTTACAACACAAGTATATTTTTCTACATTTTACAAATAGCGCTCAGTAAAATGATGTAAATATTTCATTATTTCTTTATGTTTCGAATAGGAAATGACAAAAAATGATTAAATAAATGTTGTTGATGTTTTCCTGTCATTTTAAAATCGCAAGTCCCTATCATTTTCTTCCTGGCCACTTTCCCATCAAGATCATCCCTATCATCTTTTAATGCTTTGTAATTACCAAATTCCAGGTAGATTTGGAAGAGAAAACATCACAGTGGAAGAAGGTATTGGTGCAATAGAACATAAAGTATTGGTATAGATGTCCAGCGTTGTTAAGATAAGAAAGCATAGAACTATACAATCTGGAGATGCCCAGCGGGGCTTCTCATCCCTACTCATGGTCATGTTTAAGGACTGGTAAAAGGCTGAGCAAAGGCACTGCAAAAAGCCCATTATTTCAATCAGCTTGCACAGTTTTGAAACAGAGTGTATTCCTATCCAACTTCTGGAGAGCACGGGAAAACAAAAATTGTGCAAAGACTAATCACTAAGGCCAATTCAAAGTGGGATTTTGGCATTTACTGCCCCTCAGCACTGCCATGTTTATCTCCCTCCTCCCTGCCGCCCCTTCCCCAACTCCTTTCCATCCTTCCAATGGACCTCTGATTTCCTGCCTGCCCTCCCACCCCCATTAACTGCCGATTTCCCTCCCCTCCCCAGACCTCTGATTAAATCCCCACCCTGGATCAGATCTCCAATCCTTTCCCTCCCATCAACCCTCCGCAAACCTCAGGCCTAGAGTTCCAGCTCCTCTGGTATAAGAAGGAAGAGAGCACAGGCTGGGCCATCTGCTCACAGGTCTCCCCTATTGGGAATCCAGAGGAGGCAGAGCTTGTGAGCGCACAGCCCGGCCTGTCTTAGGGGCTGATGTAATAAGCCACGATAAACCACCCGCAGGTTTTTGCGTGTGTTATTGCGTGGATTTTCCAGCACTAATCTTATGCGTTTAGTGCCAAAAAAAGTGTGCAAAAACCCATGGCTGCTTTAGCAGAAGCCCATGCAAATAGCATGTAAAGGAGGCTATTATGTATGTACAGGCAATGCAGAGAGCCACACTAGGGGGCCAATGCAATATGGTGTGCTGAGCTGCTTGCACTGTTAATCAATCCCCTAATGCAATAAGGGGATTAGCGCATATTGAAAGCATGTTCAACGCAGAGTGAATCTAATAGCGCTCATCATATAAAAATGCATGTGAATGAGGCTATTAGGCATTCACTTCTGATGCAAAAAAAAAATGTGTGTCCCAGACGCACATTTAACTGTCATCTATTAATGCCTGCCTGGAGCAGGTGTTAGTAGCTGTGCGCATAAAAAAAAAGTACAGAAAAGCAGAAAAACTGCTTTTCTGTACTGCCTCCTACTTAATATCATAGTGATATTAATAGGATAAAAAATAAAAGAAACAAAAGTAAAAAAAAAAAATTGACAGTCGGACCCTTAATGAAAACCAACGCCGAGTTTATCGGCATTGATTTTCTACCTGTGGACACCCGAGTCATGAAAACCGACGCCGATAAACCCAGCGTCAATTTTCGTGATGGCTGTCCACCAGTAAGGAAAACCAATGCTGATTAAGTCGGTGTCAGTTTTCGTGACCGGTGTACGGCCGTCACAAAAACCGATTAGGTTTGCGTTAGCAATGATGCGCTAGGGTTGCTAGTCTCCTTGTTGACGTGACCCCTAATTTAAATATTGCATGGTATCCCCCTTGAGGGCGCCTGGGGCGCGTTCAGAGTGGGTGCTGACTGTTCAGCACCCTCTTTCTACGTGACTTTATTGCATCGGCCCCTGGAAGGGAGACCTATTAGTGCATGATTTTTTATGCAGGTTTTTAAGTGCCTGGGTCAGGGCAGGAGTAAAAGTTACCGCACCTGTCTGCCGTGCCAACTGTGACTGATTCTGCTGCGTATTTGAGTGCACACACAGCACCTATATTGGATTTCCCTGTTGGACATGTATTCCCCATCAGAAACCAAGTGTTTACCCATGTGAAAAAGCATGCATATTAATTGCACTTTTAAGCACAAGAAATCTTTTCAGCACAATATTTAATATGAACCATGGATTTGCAAATACATTTGCCAAGAATGAGAATGCAAAACATACTTTTTAAATAAAGGAACTCTGTAACATTGGCATCTATTTTAGTGCCTGTTTTCCCCTGCGTTCTGCAATGGGGCTTTAGTGTGGGTATTTGGTCTAGCACAGGGTTTTTTGCACGTATCTAATTTGAATGCCTTTCCTTTTTCATCCCAAGGGGCCTCCTCTTTTTGCCACATGTGCTCTAAGAGTCACGCGCTATGAAATAGCTCAGAGTTCAGTGTGGGCCTTATTATATTGGCCCCAAGCCCAAAATCTTCTGAGGGGTGATGGGGGGAGGATCTTATGTTTGGGCAAGAATTGGAATGGACTGGAAAGGGTCAGGGAGGAGGGCTGGTGAGATTAGAGGTCCACAAGGAGGGGACTTTGCTGGCCTCAAAATTGAGCAACCCTAGCCTAGTGAGTTTATGAGAAATCCAGGCCTGCATCCAATTTCATTCCAATGTGTGCTGCAAATTGTTGAACACCAAGTGCCTGCAAACTTTAAATCTGAAGGAGATGAAAGCACACTGTGCTGCCACTGGTGCAGTAATCCAGAATACTGCTGGCCTCAGGTTGGCTGGCGCCATTTTGGATAATTGTCTCAGTGGGGCAGAAGTGATTGAGGATCATTTCTGCCCCATGAAGACCCATGCATGGGTAAAAGGCTAGGCAGGGATCCCAGGGAGGCTTCTGCTATGATCTGGTGAGAGGGCCCATGAGGGATGGGAGGAATGGGAAGAGGACTCAGGGATCTTTTTAACTTTGCAAAGGGGGGGCTGGACCACATTTTTAAAAATAATTTTGTTTGCATTTGTTTCATTTCCAGCACATCTCTATCCTGGGCTACATTTACTTGATGTCCAGTTTAAGTGCATACTGGCCACATATATTTTTATTTTATATATATATATATATATATTTTTTTTTTTTTAAATAATTAGTCCAAAAACTTTAAACTCCATGCTTTATTCTAACACAAAAGAGAAAAAAACAAATTCATACCACAGCCATCCTCTCCATTAATTAAGGATATTTTTATTGTAATCAGCTCAGTACTGTGGATAGGCAGGCTGTAACTATTTCCAATAAATAAATAAATAAATTGAACTGAATAAAAAAACCCACAAAACAATTTTCTCAATTGTACACTTGCATGGATGTTTTAGGAAAAACAAAGCTTCCAAATGGTCTCCAGCAGTTTGAAAGCCTCAGAAATGTCCCTTTGCTTATCCTGTATACCATGAGCTAAATATGGAAATACACAAATGTTTTAATTCATAGACAGAAACTCCAGTCCTTATCAGGCTCCAGCAACAAAAGTCCCTAACAAAGTAACTTTTCCCAGGCAGACATCCTTCAGCTCAAATTCCTGAGTTAGATTAAGTGGCCGATCAGTTCGACAACTCGCATGGCTTCGGATTCCTCCTTTTTCTCCGGGCAAGGAAAGCAGTAAGCAGGATGTTGTGCAGGAGGCTTCCTGAGGTATTTTAAACACTCCCAACAAATGCTTTTTAAATGGTTTCAGTGGCAATATGTTCTTCACGACTGGAAAATTGATCCCCTTACAAGTTCTGAACTGGAATTCACATTTCCCCATCTGTGACTTAATGTATGATTTTGTTTTAGGGGCTGACGCCTCTGCAAATAAATAAAGCGTACTACAGCTGTTGCGCACTTTTTGATCCTCTGTTTTACCTGCCATAGCTGAAACTTGCTTTGTGTAAGCAATACTACTACTACCACTATTATTTATCATTTCTAAAGAGTTACTAGACATATGCGACGCTGTACGGATACACATAATAGACAGCCCCTGTTCCATAGAGCTTACAATCTAATCAAGGCAAACATATGTGACAAACAAAAATCTGGAAGACGTGTAGCATAGAGAAGTACTAAGGACTTAAAATGCAGTGTCAGAAAGGTGAGTTTTTAAACTGGGAGCACGGCACACCACCTCAGGAAGTCTTTTCCAGTCAAGATGGAAAGCATGGCGTTAGGAGATGGTGGTGGAGGAGGAGGGCCCAGATAACAGCAACTTGTCCGATGAATGGAATTAGTATCCAGTTGCAAGGGAGCGAATAGGTTATTGACCACAGTCCTTGCCACCTCATGCCTGTCAATCGCTTTCCACATGTCCTCAAGAGTAATTTTACTGGGTTTCCCCCCCCCAATGTTAATGCCTGGTAGGGGAGAGCACTTAATTTTTATCCATTTTGGTGTTTTTTGTTTTTTTTTTCATTTTGCTTTGTTTTTTTCCATTATTTTTTGTTTGGTTTGTGGTTTATGTTATTTCATTTATCTGAAACAAAATAAAACAAATGAAATGTAAAACAAAGCACTGGTGCCCTTAAAGAAAGAACCCTGGAATCCCCGGGGTCTTCCTTCCCCTCCCCCGCAGTATCCCTACCCCCCTCTGTGGCAAATGGAGCAGGAGCCTCCCAGGTCCCTTCTTAAAAATGGCACTGGCTGGGACCTATGCAATAACATTTAGCAAGCTCAGAAAATAGGTTATCCTCCTGAAGTTGTTTAGCTTCCTTTTGATAAATAAGAAGCTCATGCTAATTAGTCATTTTTGTGTAACCGTGCAGTATTATAGCTTGGCCATGTTTATTTGTTTTTTTATTTGTTTGCATGAGCGAACAAAATCTTTTTGTATCACTCATGAATGACATTTTAAAGAGCCTGTTAGATTTTGCGGTGATAATTTTTTTATTGACAGGCCCCATGGTACCGATATAAGATTCAATTGCTACACGTTGTACTACTATATATGCCATAAATTGCAATACATAAATTGCCTTAATTTGCCATACGTTGTATTACTATATATACCCTAATCTTCTTGACAAACTGTCACCCCATACTCTTCTAAACTGCTAGTTTTAAGCTGTTGATCCCTTGACTTCTGTCATCCCTTTTTGGGACTAAGTTGCTAATTTTAAGTTGTTCTCAATTCAGTTCACAGTTCTCTGTAAAGCCTGTTTGCTAAGTTTTTTTGTTATGTGTAAACTGATGCGATGTTCTTCTACGAATGTCGGTCTATAAAAATGTTCAAATAAATAAAATAAAAAATGCGCATCACCAAACTTTTAGCATTGTTCCCAAAACAAAGCAGAATTTGAGAAGTCTTCCAGGGGACAATTTATCTATGCTGAGAATTAGAGCGGTCTCCAGCTGAACTCAAGGGGATTATTTGGAAAACAAAATGTGCATGCTCTGCGTCCTTGAAATAAGGAGGAAGATCCAGCACCTGGTGTGGAAATAGTTTAATTTAAGGAGGAATGTGGAAGGGAGAGGAGCAGAGAAATGTATGCGATATCAGGGAAATAAATTGCAGCTGGAAGGAGGGAATGCATTTGGTATCTTTTTTTCTTTTTTCTTACAAAGACCTCTTCAAGACATGTTATCCATTTTATTTTATTTTTATTTTTTTTTATTTGTAACTTTATTGATCCATCAACAGACAACACAACATCAACAGGACATGAGCTGTCAATGTTGCATAGAAAATCCATCGCTATTGCTCCCTCAAACACCATAGAACTCAGGATCAACAAAGAGAATATTTTCCATGTTTAAGACTGCGTGCTGCCCCCTCCCCCTTCATATCCCTCTCCCCTATTCCCCCCCCCCCATTCCTATCCATTTTATTTTAAATGACATAAAGAAGAACTTTGTTAATTCGCTGGACGCCTACTTGGGTGCTGAAGAATTTTTGGGACTCGTGGATCTTTGTAGCGAACAACGAGTGCAGTTATTCTAAGCTGCGCCATACAAAGTTCCCAGAATTCTTTGGCATGAAGAAAGTGAATTACAGCCTCCCTGGCATGTGTTAACAGTATTTGATTTCAAGATAATATCCCACACACAAGAAGCCCCTGACTGAAACCTAAGCTTCACTGACACAAGAGCAATGCTCACATCATTTAACCACTTCTGCCCTGACCCCCGCCCAAAGGATTCCCTGAAAGAGTTTCTTGTTTCGCTGTCAGGATATTTCACCACTAGAATAATTTGCTCCAAGGCGAAAATGTATGGGATTTAGTAAAAGAAAAAAACAACCGAAAAATGAAATGACATTACTCTGCATGGCCGAAAAAAATGTCATATTCTCTTCCCAAACTACGTGCACAGCTGAACTGCGTAATCAATAATTATCTTCACTTTATTTTCACAAAGTATTGGGGAGCCACAAATCCAAAGATGCCATAAGTTAAGTTTCAAGTCTGAGGAGAGAATATGAAAAATGTTTGGGGTTTTTTTGTAGAACTGCATCTATTATTTTGATTTTTGAAAACAAGCCATTCAACATTGAACACACATATGTGATTCCTGCTATAAAACTGACATTGATTTTGCTGTACATTTTGCTAACTTCATGTAGACTCACAAGTATGGATTATAAGTCAGTTCCTTTTGTTTTATCTATGATGTTGCATTAAAGCAGAACTACATCACATGTCATATTGATGTACTTACTATGGGTGCAACAGCCTTTTGTCCACACTTATGTCTTGTACTATTAATAGGGATGTGCATTCATTTTGAATGAATGGGTATAACACAACGAATGAGACCATTTTTTGGTTCATAGAAATGATACGAACTGAAAATTGGCCTCAGATGAAATTACTCAAACATTTTTTTAGTATTATGATTTTTAAGTATGAAAAAAGGGGCTTCCAGAGGAACCAGACCTCAACTCGGTCCTATCCCTCAGGCCTGGTCAGACACCAGATCCCATTGACAAGTCCCATGCCAGACACCGGGGCTTGGCTAAGGCTGAATTCTATCACAGATGCCAGGTCTGGGCCTGGGTCTAAGCTAGGCCTGTTGCCAGGAATCATCCCAAAGCTCGGTCCTGATTGATGACCAGGCCTAGGCCCAGGTCCGATGCTGGTGCCTGGCCAAGACTGGGTCCTATCATCAAGACCCAGGCTGGGAGGTCCCGGTTGCTGACATCCAGTTCTAGGCCTGAGGCCTAAGCCCAGGTTCTGTCACCAAGGTCTGGGCCTGGGCTTAGGCCTAGGCCAGATTTTGGGGCCCTGCCCAAGGCCAGATCCCAGTTACCGAGACCCAAGCCTAGGTCTGGGCCCTGAGGCCAGGTCCTGACCAAAGCCAGATCCCATTGCCAAGATTTGGGTCCAACTCTGGGGCCTGGCCAAGGCCAGGTCCTGTTACTAGGGCTTGGACCTAGGCTAGGCCCAGGCCAGAAGCCTAGGCTTTGAGGTCCAGGAGCAGGCCTTCCAACCTCTTCTTTCTTATCTGGAGACTAAAAATGACATCCCCCAACCAAATGATGTGCTATAATGATGTCACTATGAATTTACACTATACAACAGTACCAGCTTATAGCAGCCCACTTAACGTTTAACATCTGAGATCATGTGTGCTAAGCATCTACTATTCTTTCTGCCATAAACCCTAAAGAAAGAGACAGTTGAACTGGCCCCCATGACTCAGTGGCAATGCGGAGCTGTGTTTGATTCCTGGCTCAGTAATTCCATTCCTGGGATCAGCCAGGGCTGGGAATACTGCAGCGGCAGAATTCACAGTAACCTGATGGAGGAGGGAGTTCATGGTCATCGTGCAATCGCAATACCCCAGTGAACAATCTTAGGGCCTATGACTGTAGGGTTCCCAAAGGGGCTCTGGAATATGGCTCCCATCTGAGAACTGTAGCTGCAATGACTGGAGTAAATGTAAATTGGGAGGGGATATAAAATGGGGAGGGGGGAAATCCCTGAGTATTTGTAAATGAAGGCTCATGACACCAGATTCATTGGGGCAATTTCCCAATTTAAAGTGAAGAAGCCAAGAAAGCAGACAAAGCACTGTTGACTAATACAAATAAATGGCTAATGGAAAATAAAGTCATCTAAAAAACAAGAAAAGCAAAAGAAAGATGTCAAACAAGGAAAAGAAATAATACAAAATGAAACTGGAAAAATCCTTCAAGAGAATGAAATCTGAGGCCACAGAATAAGAACTTTTGAAGAACATTTGGCCAAAAGTCGAGCTTACTTGCTATGGTTAGGGAGAGCAAATAAGAAAAATCTACATTACTATGGTGCCGATGCTGTACTGTGTGCTGGCCGCAGTGCACGGCTCAACCCATGATTGGATGCGTGCCATAACCCTTGATGCAAAACGGGGGTTAGTGCGTCCAAAACGCGAATCCAATAGTGCGCATGGCTAATAGCGCTCATCACATATAAATTCTTGTTGATGAGGGTATTAGCCATTTCCCCTGATACAAAAAAAAAAAAAAATGTGTGCCCGACGCACACATTTTTACCCTCACTGTGCTTCTTCTGACTTAAATCAATGGTGACATTAAGTCGGAGGAACAGAAAAAGGAGTAAGGTAAAAATTAAAATTAAAGAAAAACATGCTCTATCACCCCCAAGGTCTGACTTGATGGGCCAAGCAGTCTGGGTTGGACCTGGGGGTCCTGTACCTGAAATTGGGAATACGAGGTCAGTATGATAAAACCTTCTTTGCAAATCTCCTCCCTCTAGGCCAGGACCCCCTGCTGGAGACCCTCTGACATTTGTCAGTGAAAGGACCAATCCCCTTTCAGGATAGCCTTCTGAAAGGTGATTGGTCCTTTCACTGACATGTGACAGTGAATGGACCAATTGGCAGTAAGTGAAGGAGTAAATAAATTAATATTAAGGGTTGACAGGGGTTCCTGGCCAGGAGGGAGGAGATTTGCAGTCTGGCTAGGGTGGTTTTATCTTACGGACCTTGGATTCCTGATTTCAGCTACAGACCGCATGGCCCATCGGGCCAGGCTTTGGGGGAAGGGAGCTTAGGTCAGGTCAGCCGCTGGGCACCCGACCATGTCTCCTGTGCTCCCGATGCCAAGGACGCACTAGGAATGCACAATTTTCCCTTGTGCATCCTTTTTAGTGCGGCAGCTCATTTATATATATTAGATCAGGCGCCCAGAAGAGGTGGTTGGGTGTGCATTAGGAAAGTGGGCACTCAGCATCGAGTGCCCGTTTTCTACATGTCGATAATGCATCAGCCCCTATATTTTTTTCTTAAAGAAACAGATAGTCACTGTCACCAATTTAAGCTGTGAACCAACCACTGATTTCTCTCAGGTTCTAGGAATACCTTATTTCAGCTCTAAATCAGATGTACAGCATTTCTACTGTCCAACCTTACCCTTCCAACCTGTCCTTTATGGCTGTAATTTCGAGTAGCCATGTAATTGCAAGGTACATGGGAACTTTAACTGCATGTACTTTGTAACTAATAATTTGGTTCAGCGCTCGTAGAATTTCTAATTTACACCATGGACTGATTCCTAGAACGCATTACCAAATTCAGCTACTGGGGAAGGCTTCATAACGTACCTTAAGAGGTTCCACAAAAAAATTATCTTACCCCACTATGATTATTTATAATGGGGCTCAGTAATTTCATCAGAATATTGGAGAGGAGGTAGGGAAACAGGAACCTCAGGGCACTTTTTCTGGTCCTGAAGTAGGATTTGGACCTTCAGGACCAGCTTTCATGCAAGAAGCAAGACATCTGCCGAAAGCGACCGCTTGCTAAATCCCTTTATGTCTTTATTTGGAAAGTAGTTCCAAGAATTAAAACTAACCTTACTTCCCTGCCTCCTGTCTGTCCCTTGTCAAGTTATTTTGTATGCATGTAAGCAGCCATCTGCCCACCTCCCCAGCATTAAAAATGTTTTTTAAGAGTGCAGAGCAAGTTGCGTTTCAGGCCTAGAATGTCCACTAGGAGCTAGAATAAAATATGTTACATGTGGTGAGCTGGAAGGAGGCTGTGCTGGGATGGCAAGGCTGTTGTTTGGATGCATGGAACTAAGATGAGTGGGCTGTTGCTTCTCTTTTGCCCTGCCCCCTTTCATGTCCTGCCATGCTTTCTTTTTTCAACGCATGTAGAATATGCTTGTGCCGATCATGGACTGTGGGGTTTTTTTCGCCACATTCTTCTGTGTGTACAAAATTCACTATCAATTAGATTTTTTTTAATGTTAAAACTAATAAATACATTTTTCTAAAAGAAAAGAATAGTGTTTGAAAGCAGCACTTCAGAAAAACAATAGACTAGCGCAGGTGAAACTTTCATTTCATTTCATTTTCTATAAATGAAAAGCTGGAGGAGGCACTCATAGGTGACTGACGTCTTTAGCAGCTATTTATTGCGATTACTTCTTCACTTCTTGCTTGATGCCAAACATAACTATCTGGCTTCCAAAGATTGCTGTCAGTTCTGAGCATTTTAAACCAGCAGTAATTGAATAAGAAGATAAAGTTCTAACACATCAGGTCAGAACCAGATCATGCTCTTTGCTATTCGGGACTGGCTGATGGAGCCTCTTTATTGTCCAGCTTAATGCTAGGCTTCCTAACATCAAATTATATTTTCTACTGTAAAGTGCCTTCTAAGTCTGTGATTAGATATGCAATGATGCAATAGAGAACAGGGAAAAATAATAGCATGCAATATTATGTATGCAATGAACCTCTGATGTAATTACATGCACATGTAGTTGCATCCCATACATGAACGTTCTTTTAACTTTGTCCGGGTGCATAACAGAAGGGATTATTTACCCACGGAGTTAATGGATGAAAGGATACAAGCATTTTAAATACTTGCAAGGCTCCCCATTAACGTTTCCTTTGAGAAAGCAAGGTCAGAGTCTGAGATGTGACAAAACAATTGCAGTTCCTTGATGAAGTCACTCAGGTGGCAGAATCCCGCCGTATGAAGAAGTGAAGGAAAGCACAGCAGGTGCTGGAAAAGCTGGTGTGCAGGCAGGAATAGCCAGGGACACGGAGGCTTTCCATCTGTCCAGATTTTCCCAGACTGTCCAGATTTTTGAGGCACCGTACTGGAAAAAAAGAGGAGGGCTAAAATGTTCCGAAATGTCCTGATTTTTAGCCCTCCAGCTGCAGGATCACACGCGATCCTCCACTTCTATTACACAATATACAGGCTGATATAGTACAGAGCGCTCCAGTGGAGCGCACTGTTAACCCGCGTTTAGACACGCATTTTTGAGGCGCTAGATTTACCCCTCATTCAGTAAGGGGTAATAGTGCGTCGAAAACGTGCATCCAACCCCCCCCCCCCCCCCCCCAAAACTAATAGCGCCCGCAACATGCAAATGCATGTTTATGGCCCTATTAGTTATTCCCGTGCAATTCAGTAAGTGAAATGTACAGCCAAGCTGCACATTTTACTTTCAGAAATTAGCGCCTACCCAAAGGTAGGCGCTAATTTCTGCCAGCACTGGGAAAGTGCACAGAAAAGCAGTAAAAACTGCTTTTCTGTGCACCCTCTGACTTAATATCATGGCGATATTAAGTCGGAGGTCCCAAAAGTTAAAAATAATCAAAAATTAAAAAAAGAAATGTAAAATCGGCCCGCGGCTCACGGGTTGAATACTGGACGCTCAGTTTTGTTGGCATCTGGTTTCCGAACCTGTGGCTGGCAGTGGGTTTGAGAACCGAAGCCAGAAAAATTGAGCGTCGGCTGTCAAACTCGCTGACAGCCGCCGCTCCTGTCCAAAAAGAGGCGCTAGGGATGCGCTAGTGTCCCTAGTGCCTCTTTTTACCGCGGGCCCTAATTAGAATAATTTCTTTTTCTGAATCACGTGCACAGGAGAACGGCTTCATGGCATGGGCTAGGAGTCTGGCAGTGAGAGCCTAGAGCTATGGCCTTTCTGAAAGTGGCAATTTAGGCTTCTAGCCCCAGCTCCAAAAGCACATTTCCCCCTCTGATCACCTCCTTATATTGTCCCAAGGAACAAAGCCTCTCAATAAACCTCAGCATCACCCACTATTAAATGTTAAGAGCCATCCTTTGGAATTTCTCTAAGGACAAAACTCTTGTGACCAGGACCTGTTTTAAGCCCTCCTCCCCTCAGGCTTGTAGAACTAACCTGGCTAGAATATTGCTAATATCTCATTTTAAAGCAACAATCTCTGTTTGATCTGACCTGCTTTTCTGTGTGCTTCTCCATTAAAATCTCTGTTCTTCTTTTGCTTTTCTTTGTGCAAAACTAATTCCATTGAATATGTTTTAACAGTATTTGGAATTAAGGTGTGCCCATAACAGTACCAACAGTGCTAAATTCTTTAATTAGATGTCATTTTACACTACTAAACCATGTGTTTTTCTCTGCGTGAATCTAAGGAATTTGCTGCTTCAGTTATGAAATAAGGAACTGCAAGTAGTACCAAAGGACAGGGATCTTTCTAAATGGGAATTGTATCCCTAGCTCTGAATGGAGATTGGTCCCTCCTTGTCTGACAGTGCAGTGAAATGAAGTGCCAGCAGAGAAATCAGCTTGAGGGTGCAGTAGGTGCTTGAACATCAACAATATTGAGCAAACTCCTTCATTGTGTGTAAGGAGGGGTAATTTGTGTTGAGTTTATCATTTGCAATTGTTTTAGAAAACTTGGCTTCTGAAAGTGCCAATAAGCTGATGCAGATACCAACAACGACTTAAATGGCCCGTTAAAGCTGGGAGGAGGAGGTAAACCCCAATCCTCCTCTCGGCTCCACTAGGGGAGTTTTGGAGGGCATGTTTGGGCTTCTGGGGGTGGGAGACAGAGAGCATGTCAGTGAGTTCAATTTTGAATCAGGTGGAAACAAGGATCTCAACTAATTTTCCTTGGTGGGCAGGAAGGAGGAGGGATCACAGCACCCTTTGCCCCTTATCAATATTCTTCTTTGGGCTGAGGGATGGGGGAGAGATTGGAGCCTCTTCAGCTGCTACAAAATATATCTCTTGGGGGTAGGGGATTGGGGGATTCTGGTGCTATTAGATTCCATGAGAAGGGAGATCAGAGGGATGGAGACTGTTGAGCACTGTGCAGCCATGTTTAGTCCTGTTCTTGTAGTACTTAAGTTAGGCAGCTAGCTCTGAAAATCAGCAGTAACTTCCTAACTTTCTCTCCCTGACCTAATCCTGCCCCCTGATCTGCCTAGAATTTGAGCACCTAAATTTAGGGACCTAGTGAATTTAGGAACTGATTGACCTTTCCAGCTTAATTTAGATCAATCAGTTTTGAAAGGCTTTGATCTAGCCAGCCAAGTCCTCACTTAAGTGGTCACTTACTAAACTGAGGTATTTAACAGAACCCTCAAACATCGTACAAAGGCAGCCTGTGGCTGTGAGGCCACCATCTTCTTAAAGAAGCCAATTGGCCCAAATAAACACCCCCTTCACTATTACTGACACCCCAGGAGTCAATAGAACCCCTGTTCTAACCCCCTTCCCACTGTCCCTGGAGGCAGCCAAAATAAATAAAAATAGAATTTGCTCAAATTCGGATGCCTGGATACAGACCCCACCCCTTCCCAAACTCCTCTAGTCTTCGAGAATTTCCCACTGGAGCTCGGCTTCCAACTCATGCCCAACCTCCAACACTTCCATACCCTCCGATACATTAGCAATATATCCCTGGAGGTCCAGTGGGGGTTTGGAGTGCCGCCTACGGCTCAAGGCCTGGCATCTCCCTTTTTCAAAATGGCATCAGCCGTGCGGATGGTGGCTGGGGTGGAACAGCAGGTTTCAATACAGGGTTTTGGCACTACTTGGAGGGAGAAGTCAATCAGTCCCTATAAGAAGATGGCCCTGGGCGCTTCAGAATGAGAGTAATCATTCTAGTGCTCCTGGGGAAAGTTGCTACAGCCCAAGAATTGCAGGTAACTTTAAATCAAATAATGAAACTTGCCATTCTTGAAGCAAGTCACGTTATTTGATTTATTTCGTTTTGCCTAGTACTGAACCGATTAGCATGTATTTGCATGCTAATTGCCATACTTGTGGTAACCCGAGTATTTGAAATATGTATTGTTGGGTGCATTAGGCCATTCACCACAAGGTAAAACTGTTTACCACGCAGTAAATGCCTAACACAGTTTAGTCAATAAATCCTACTAGCCTGCTAGTTCTCTTTGAATATTGTCTACATAATGAAAATTTACCCCAAAATGTATATGCGGTGACAAACAGATGCTGTTTGCTAAAGGAAGCATGCACCACTGATAACTGAAGCAATTTTACTGACCGAACAATGGCCTGCATACAGAAATGGTCATTACCAATCTGACAATATTAATACTAGACAGACATGAAGGAAGGACTGGTTATGGAATCAGAACAATGGCCCTAGCTCCAATAATTGGAATGTTGTGTCTAGCCTTTATCTGGGAAGAGAAGAAATCAAAATAAGAAAAAAAAATCAGCAAAATAATACATTTGTTACAGAAAATAATAAGAATTTAAGCCTGTGAAGATTATTAGCATTTTATTTAAAAAAAAAAAAAAAATCTTTACAGATCTATAAGATGTTTTGAGATGTTAATCTTCCAGTCTTGCCTATATTAAAAAAAAAAGCTGTTTTAGTTTTCTGCACATCTCTCATGAGTTTGTTCAGGAATTAATTTTCCTGTGCTAGCTGGGTTTCACTTGTCAGATCTGAATATTTTATAACCACGTGGACATCCTGTTGTTGTTATTATTTAATTATATTAAATTAAATTCCAGTAGCATAAAATAATAATCCACTACACACATAAGATAAAACAATTTGCCTACCCTAACTCTTTTCAATCTGCACAATCTGGTTGCAATTTTCAAACTGTTCATTGGAACAAAGACGTTGTGTACTTTTCACCTTTGACCCTTGCTGCAGGTAAAAAGTGCATGTGGTCACTTGCTCCTACTCTTTCTGCTTATAGAATGTTGTTGGAGAAGTACGCACGAAGATCGGAAAATGTCATCTCTGCACATATTGTTCCTCTCCCGATCTAAACACGCCCCCGAGGAACATTTCCTCTCACTGCAAATAAGAAGCGTGCGTGTTGCAGAACGATGAGCAAACTTTTAGCTCCATTGAGGGAGGGAAAATAGTCATAGTATCTCAGCTGAATTATTGCTGGGATGCTATTTTCCATTTTTTCTCATATACAGCATGTGCACGCTATTTACACAAATTAATATTTATTTTCCATGGCTGTTTGAAAATACCATTTCTCCATGATACAGAAGCCTATCATTATCTGTACAAAGCAGTATGTAAATTAGTTATATCATATATAGTTATGCTGTAATTATTACCATGCTGTGAATATGGTTCAAATTAAATTAAATTATGCAACTGCAAAATTGTTAAAAAAAAAAAAAAAAAAAAAAAAAAGGCTGAATTGTCCTGAAAACAAACAGAAAAACGGCAATGTCAAATGTATGCTGCTCAAGACTGCCCGGTGTCTCAGTGGCAAAGGGAAGTTCCTGGACTTGGTTTCCAGATCAGGTCTTCTGCTCCCTGGGTTTAGCCAACACAGTGGCAACATCTAGTGTTCAGCTTTAGGGTCCACGATTGCAGGATTCCAGAAGGCGCTCTGGTTCAGGGCCCACGGTTGAAGACGGTTGCTGCAGTGACAGTGCTCTGTGAGCTGGAAAGGGAATACAAAATATGGGAAAAATCTCTAGGTAACTGCGAATGAAGTTTCATGACACCGTAGTCCAGTGGAGGCCCAAAGAAAGAGGAAGGGATTGCTGGGTCAATATCTCTATATATTGACCCAGCAGTGCTAGTACCTGATGCGGGGTTTTGGAGCCTCACACTAGTTTCTGTGGGTTGAAAATACAAACATGATTAAGCAGATGGTGTAGTGGACCTAGCACAGAAGCAAGGACTGTATTTCTTATGCTAGGAAGAAAAACACAAAACACTCTTTCCCCCTCTGATTGCACCCCAGCTTCTTCTATTGGCTGATACATGATTCATAAACTCTCCCCTAGGAATTAAGAAGAGTCTCACTTAAAGGTATCTTCAAACAAGAAAAAGTTGTATTTTCTGTTCTGGGGATTCCAGCAGTCAAAAAAAATAAATCTTTAAATTCACTAATTTCACCCTTTGGAAAGAAAGGTGATTAGTGGAGAGCCTCATGGACCAATCCTAGTGCCTGTTCTGTTCAATAGCTTTGTAAGCATTATTGCAAAAGAGTTAGAAGTAAAATCTTTTGGGGTAGATTTTAAAAAACTTCGCCCACGTGTACTTTTGTTCGCGCGACCGGCGCAAACAAAAGTTCGCCAGATTTTAATAGATACTCATGTAGCCGCGCGTATCTTTTAAAATCCGGGGTCGGCGCGTGCAGCCTGCCTCCGTTCCCTCCGAGGCCGCTCTGAAATCAGAGGGAACTTTCCTTCCACCCCCCCCCCCGCACCTTCCCCTCCCTTCCCCTACCTAACCCACACCCCCCAGCCCTATCTAACCCCCCCCACCTTTGTTGGCAAAGTTACGCCTGCCCAAGGCAGGCGTAACTTGCGTGCGCAGGGCCAGCCGCCGGCGCGCAATTCCCCGGCCTAGGAGCAGATTCGGAGGCCTCGGCCACGCCCCCGAGACACCCCCTGGCCGGAACCACGCCCCCCCCCCGGAAAGCCCAGGGACTTACGTGCGTTCCTGGGCATGTGTGCGCCGCCAAGCCTATTCAACATAGGCTCGGCGCACAGGGGGAACTTGGGGCTCGTTTTCGGGGGGTACGCGTGTATCTTACGCACGTACCCCTTTGAAAATCTGCCCCTTTGTGAATGACTCTAAGATCTGCAACAGAATAGACGAGCAGTTGACTACTGAAGCATTTATTTTACAGACAGATAGATACGATATTGGGAGCTCAATTTTATAACTACATGCCTATGGGCATAAAAGTGGCAGGACTGCATGTATCTTGTACAGCATAGGCGTACATATTTTAGGGAGCAGTTGTAAATATTCATGCAAACCTTTACGCTCAGACTTTCAAAAAATCAAAAGTATGCACATAAATGATTTCCACACCCTCCAACTCCGCCATTTGCACATGTAAAAACCACATTTTGTGCACGTAAATGCATTGGAAAATTACCCCCTACATATTCACAGCAAATATTACCACGGAAATTACAATAGAGCAGATTTAACTTCCTGCTGCCACTGTGTTTTATCCCTCTAAAGAGGAGACGTGAGCCAAACAGTAAAATCTTTACCCAACCCAAACTGTTTTATTCTTTGATGACCCTCCCCCCCCCCAAAAAAAAAAATATATCGGAGCACCAATGGTTTTTATTTCTGACATATTTTACAAGGTCATCAAAACTGAGAGGAGGCAGATAGATGTTAAAAAGAACACTCTCTACAAGGATTATTTTAAAATCCAATACTTATTTATAGTTCATGCCTCCTGGGTTGGCATGGCAATGGTCACAATGTAAACACCTCTGCAATGGGGAGCAGCAAGACCGGCCTTATAAAATGGCAGCTGGACTGGAGCCCTGTGTGGGCAGATGGGAGAATGGTGCCCTGGGTACTTGGAGATCTGAACAGAAGGAAATGTCTTCCTGGAGCGGCACAATGGCACGCCTTTGAAACAGTGGTACCACCCTGTGCAGTGTGGCCACTTGCACAGATCTAAGGTAGGCCCAGATAGCAGGGTTTTAACTCTGTACTGTACAGTCTAAGCCAAAATGTCAAGAAGAGACATCATCGGCCCATAGCTCGGACCCTACACTTGGATCTTAGCCAAAAGAGCAAGAAGTGATCCAAACCTCTCTCAATATCCAATGCATGTGACTAATGAAACATATCAGACAATGATCCATAGCATCAGTGAATGTCTTCCTGTAGTCAGTCTGAACGCTTTACAATGACATTTTAAAAAGAAGGATAATTGCACATTAGCTGAATTACTACAAAGATGCGGCACTGTTGGGGCTTGCATTTGGAGACAGGCAGAAGGGTGCCCGATACACACAGTCATTGAAAAAAAGTTTGCTTTGTTGTTTCTTTTTCTAGTCAAGCTTGTGTTCCTGTTTCCAGTTTTACCAGTATTGCAGTCTTGAGTAAATCTTGTATTCCCTTCTCTGGTTACCAGAGGGCCTTCATGTTTCCGCCTTCAACCCAGAGCTTCCTGAATCACTATCTGTGGAGCCCAAACTTTCACCAGTTCCAGTCCCTGATATCTCCTGTCTCTGGAAACTGCTCCTGAGTTCCCTTTTCCAGTAAGGTCTGTGTCCTTGTTTTCAGCACCTTCTGTGTTGCTAAGGTTGCCAATTTTTACCCGTCAAATTTCTGAACAGTTGGTAATAATAGAGGTGGATTATTACTAATCATCAAAAAACACTTCAACATGAAACTAATCCCACATTCACTCCCTCAGCAATTTGAAATAGCCCTCTTCGATTCAGACAACCTCCAGATCTGCCTAGTCTACTGCCCTCCCAAACTTCTTGACAAAGACATATCCCCTCTTATCGAATTTTTCATAACAAACATTAACTACAAAAAAATCTACAATCATCCTCGGAGATTTTAACCTCCACACTGACATCACCCCACTATCTCAACCCTGCCAAACCTTGATGGATGTCCTATCCACCCTCAAATTTACTCAACACGTGACCAACCCAACACACAAAGCTGGTCACACCCTAGGCCTTATCTTCACAAATGACAATTTCTTCTGAAACTCAACTGTATCCTACTCACAAGTCCCATGGTCGGACCACTTTCTACCTCAATGTAAGACCCACACCAACGCCAATAACAAAAATGAAACCAATAAAACATACTCATTCAAGTACAGACCTCCATTTACACCTGATCTACTCCAACATGAGCTTGAAAAACAATTGTCGAACATAGATCTCTCAAACATAAACAATGCAATCCACTTATGGTATCAAATTACAACAGAAACTGCAAACATCATAAATCCTGAAAGAACAAAAGTGATCAAATCAAAAAGAAAAAACACCAACCCATGGTTTAACTCTCAACTAAAGGATACCAAATCCACCTTAAGACGAAAAGAAAAAGACTGGTGAAAAAACAAATGCCCACTAACGCTAGAAAGATATCGCACTTATCTTGCTTTCTACAAAAGCATGATAAACAAGACAAAGAGAGAATACTACAGCAAAAAAATCCTAAACTCCTCAACCCAAAATCTCTTTTCAACATAGTAAACAACCTAATCTTAGAGAATAACAACAACAATACCCCTACAAATAAAAACCTAAGCCAAGAACTCGCAATCTTCTTTAAAAACAAAATCAGCAAAATAAAGGAAAAAATAAACAATACCCCAAGCAACAATACACAACTAAACCTCTTCCTAGCATAAGCCACTTTTGAAACTATATCAACTACTGAAACGGAGAAACTAATCAAATCACTAAACCCAGCCCATCATGATCATGACACCATACCAACACGATCACTAAAAGAAATATCCCAAACCATCACGCCAACCATCACAGCAATCATAAACAAATCACTAGAAGAAGGGGAACTACCAGACAAACTAAAAATCGCCACCATAAAACCCATCATAAAAAAAAAGAACCTCGATCCTAACGAGCTAAACAACTACTGCCCAATATCAAACCTTTCATTCCTTGTGAAGTTAACAGAAAAGGCCACCCTTAAACAACTCAACGACCATCTTGACACAAACAACATCCTATACCCCACCCAACATGGATTCAGAAAAAATTACAGCACCGAAACCTTACTCCTCAATCTATCAAACACTATCTTAAGGGGCTTTGACAATGGTCAATGATACATCCTCATCCTACTTGATCTATCTGCCGCCTTCGACACGGTCAAACACAAAAGCCTAATCTCCAGATTATCTGAAATTGGCCTAACCGGGAAAACTCTAGATTGGTTCACTTCCTTCCTCCAAAACAGAGCATAAAAAATACACATCAACAACCACACCTCCGAATCCATCCCACTAGAAACCGGAGTCCCTCAAGGATCTGCGTTATCGGCAATTCTATTCAACATATACCTACTACCACTATGTCAACTTCTTTCAAATCTCAGCGTCACTTACTTCTTGTACGCTGATGACATACAGCTGATCGTTCCAGTAACAAACACCATAGAGAACGCATTGAAACTCACAGCCACGCTCATTAATGAAATAAAAAACCTTCTAAATTAAATGAAATTATGTCTTAATACGGACAAAACTGAATGTATGCTAATTGAAAGAAACAATTCAGGAGGCCACCAGAATCATTCCATACTCATAGACAACAACCTCATCAAGCTAAAAGAAAACATGAAAGATCTTGGAATTTGGATAGAACCAGAACTCAACCTTAAAAACCACATTGCAATGAAAATAAAAGAAGGCTTCCACAAGCTATCAATTCTCAAACACCTCAAACCACTACTAAACCAACCAGAATTCAGAACCATTCTGCAATCCCTGATATTCTCAAGCATTGACTATTGCAACTCGCTCATGATAGGACTTCCCAAAGCAACCTTACGTCCCCTACAAATACTACAAAACGCCACTGCCCGAATCCTCACCGGTCATAAAAAACAGACAATATCTCCCCTGTCTTAAAAGAACTACACTGGCTCCCTGTAGAAAAAAGAATTGAATTCAAAGTACTATCAATCATTCACAACTCAATTCACAACAATGACTATGACTGCCTTAGCACCATAATACAAAAACTCTACACCCAACGTAATACCAGATCAACAAACAAAGCACTACTAGAGATCCCATCAGTCACAACCGCCAAACTTACCACTGTAAGAAAAAGAGCATTCTCAATAGCTGGACCACATCTCTGGAACACCCTACCTGACAGTCTAAGACTACAAAGCAATTCAAAAATATTCAAAAAGCTACTCAAAACTTGGCTTTTCAAACAAGCCTACAAGGATGGGTTAGGATAAACCAATCAAGATGACAATACCCTTGTAAAGACAATAAGCTCCGCTAGACAACCAGTCACCTAATAACTCTACCTACACTTCAACCCTACCTTCAACCTACACTTCAACCCTAACTTACAACATTCCATCCCCATTGTAACCAACAACCCACCACCTGTATATCACCCTCAACGTATTCCTAAACCTGCCCGGGAAAACCTACTTAATAACTATCGCTTTTAACTAAACTGCCCATAAAATACTACCAAACTTAGCAAACAACCTTTAATGTTACTCAATGTTCTTCTGTTAGCAATGTTATCAAGCAAGTTCCAATGTTATTTAATGTTAATTGTTTCTCTGATGTTTTAATGTAAATCGTTGTTATAATGTAAACCAGAGTGAAGGCTGACACCAAACTTCGGTATAAAAAAATTCAAATAAATAAAAAATAAATAAATATCTTCACGGATAGGACTTACGCACGTGTGAATTATGTTGCCACTCTTCACCATTAGAAAATCACAGAGAATATAATAGCAGATAAAGACTCATCTTGTCTGCCCAGTTTGCTTCCTGCTACAGTGTCTTAGACCCCAGTTGATCTCTGTCTTTCTCCTTTGCAATTAATGATCCTCTGTAGTTGTCCTTTCTTGAATTGTTATTCTTTTTGCCTTTATCACCCCCACTGGGAGTTTGTTCCATGCATCCACCTCCCCTTCTGTGATAAAATATTTTCTGATGTTACTCCTGAGTCTAATTCTTCGGAGCCTCATATCATGACCACTAGTTCTCAGACTTCTTTCCTGCAAGAAAGATTTGGCCTGACCTATGATCTCCTACATGAGTCTCTGCCGCTGAGGAAACGTTGGGGCAGGGGATACTTATGATATACTTTCTAAGGGGTCAGCTGCTTGAAGAGGAGTGCTCTGCCAGTGATCGTGCATAGTGTAATGACAAAACCATCGCATATGCAAAGAAGTGCCAAAGAGTGCTACGAGTAGATGAGAAGACTGGCCACTCAAACCCTAAATACTAATGGTCAATGAATTAATGGACAGCAAGCAACATAGGGCCAGATTCATAAAGGCTTTTCTCCTATGTCTATGGGAAAAACCCTTAGTGAATCAGGTACATAGTTTGAAGATTTGACAATGGTGTAACTGCTCACAAGTTTAAAACCTGTGCTAATTCAATCAAAAATTGTTTTTTTGTATTCATACCTAAAATTGGCTTATAGACATATACTGACTTTGTTTTGTCTAAGGAGCCTGCTTTGGGTTGGTGTCTGGAAGGACAGTGCGCCAGTTTCTTTTGTTGATGGAACACACCATGACTGAAGCAATAGGAGAGTCACACTGCATGTGCTCTGTACTATTTGTGATTACTGTATCATGATAACCTATCTATTAAATACCAGGTTTTTTAACAGGATTAAATATGCCACAAGTAACCTGCCATCTGTGCTTAGCACACTAAACAGCTACATACAATGCACTACTGAATCAATGTGAAATCAGTTCAAATACAAAAACAGACGTATTGCTCACATTTAATAGTCAGGATGCCATTTCATACAAAACATGCAGTCGTTTGCAATTCAGAATTATAAGAATACTTTACAATGGAGACCGATGCAGACATGATAGATCAGTAATTGATTATGCATTGCGGTGTCTTGATTACACTTTTTTTTTTAACACATGTAATATTTATTTAAAGTTTACTATAAATACCAGCAGCTGACTAGTATGGTGGTCCATTATATGTGGAGAAAATTCTAACCTTTAGCTGCAATGCTTCACCTCATAAAGAAATATTAGTGTTACCTGAAAATCAGTTTTATTTTAAAGAAAATTTTTGTCATTCCCCAAGGACACCATTCCTAAGAGCAGCTATGTTTGTAAGGATGCCACAAAAGATATCACACCCATTGCATCTGAGTGTCACTGTCCATATGGTTTATGATGCCACAAATGACATCACATTACTCAGATAACAATGCATATGGTGGAATCAGTGACAATCTTCCAAATGTGGCTTCTGTTTCCATTACAATTTTTAAAAAACTATTATTCTGATGTATTCCTCTGGATGAATGAAAATCATTTGCACTGGATATTATCTGAAATATATTATGACAGCCACACTATAGTATTAGACTTTGCACGTACATGCTATAAGGAGCCAAGATGTTTCAAAAGGGCTCAGTTAAATTGTCATTTTTGATGTAAAAAATTAGAAATGAATTGAAATTTAGAATTATATTGAAATATAGAATTTTGTGCACAAAATTGTGAAGTCCTTTGATCCAGATGGAATGCTGACAGCAGAACCTTCATCTGCCGGTGGTAAGTTGGACTTTGCTGGGAAAGAGCGTTAAATCTTGAGAAAAATTTCTTGGAGAGTTAAACTATTACTGGCTATTTATATTGTGTGCTAGTTTTAAGATTAGTATTTATTTGCCAGCATTAGAATTGTGTGTGTGTACTGGGAAAATTGATTAATTCTGTGAGCTAGTAAAAGTTACTATTTGCCAGTGTTAAAATTGTGAATTTGTAAAGGTCACTTATTTTTGATCTGAGAAAGTGAGAGTACTAGTTCTGAGTAGCAAGTCACTAGTTTGATTCTCATCTTTCACAAAATGGAAAGCAGACCCAAAGAGGACAATAAGGAATAGCAGATGAAATAAAAAGGTTAAATGTTATTAAACCAGCAGCAATGTAAGGAAGCATTGCAGAATTCACCTCCAGCCTGCAGGAGGCACTGTGCATTGCTTGGACTATCTGTCCAGTCCTCCCAGCCTGTAACCATCACTTCCCTCCAGTGGCCATCTTGTTTCCTATATAAACTTTATACTGAGGCAGTCTCATCAGACAGTTGCCAGTTTGGGCCTATGTTCCGGTCCTTGGCTCCATTTCTGCATCCAGAAGACTTCTTTGTTTACAGAATTATCTTCAGCACCGTGCCTGTTGCTAGATTCCTGTTGTACCCCAGTGCCCCACTCTGATTCCAAGCCTCATACTCCTTGCTGGTATCGGGGTTACTTCTCCAGGTAATAAATAGATGACAACTGTCACAAGCAGATTGTGAGGAACTGTAGGGAGGGCCTTTTGAGACTAGGAGATTGGGCATCTAAATGGCAGCTACAATTTAATGTGGACAAATTCAAAGTAATGCATGTAAGTAAAAATAATCTCCTCTACAAACATGATGCTTTGTTGTGTGTTAGGAGCCACCACCCAGGAAAAGGACCTCTGAATCCTTGAGAAGCATACCTTGAAATCTTTGGCTTAGTGTGCAGCAGTGGGTCAAAAAGGCAAATACAATGTTAGGAATTATTGGGAAAGGAACAGAGAACAAAAATGAGAATATCAAAATGCCTTTTCAAGACTGCACCTTGAGTATTGTGTGGAGTTCTAGCAGCCCATCTCAAAAAAGACATAGCAGGCATAGAAAAGAGTGACAGATGATAAAGGGGATGGAAAGCTCCCTTATGGAGAAAGGCTTTTAGTGGCATTTATAAAATCATGAGTGGGGAGGAAAGGATAAATAGGGAGTGGTTATGTACTCTTTTAAAGAACACTAGGACTAGGGGACACTCCATGAGGCTAGCAACCAGCAGATTTAAAACTGATCATAGGAAGTATTTTTTCACTTCCTGCACAATAAAGTTATGGAATCTGTTGCCAGAGGACGCAGCCAAGATGACTAACATAGACCCTAGATTCATCAAAATGCTATAAATATAGTGGAAATAATGCCCGCGATAAAAATGAGGGCATGGTAGTGTTGTGTTCCGTGGCCGTGGAAGGCCACGACCGCGGTCCCCTACCATGCCCGAGATGGCGACCCGCCGCGGGAGGTCCCTGATCCTTGCCCGTCGCTTTGGCACGGGCCCCAGTGATGGTAGCCGGGGGGGGGGGGGAGCCGTCCCTGCTCCTCCCTTGTGGCGTCCAGCAGCGTTTCTCTCCGCCACCAGCTTTAGGTGCAAGGCCGCGCCTCCTCCTCAGATTTAAAGGGGCCAGGCCCCTTTAACTACTTACAGCTGTTTTCTATGAGCCTGAGTAGAGGAAGTATAAAGGGAGGCTTCCTCTGCTCATTCCTTGACTTGGCAACGTCTCTTGTAGCGCTGTTTAAGTCTGCTTGCTTCGGTGAGTCTTCTTGTGCTTTGGATCCTGGTTCCTGTCTCGTCTTGGTGTTCCTGGTTCCTGATTTCGGATTGGCTAGCGGTATTTCCTGGTGTGTGACTTCGGACTGGCAAGCGGCGATCCCTTGGCATGTGACCTCGGACTGGTAAGCGACGACCCTCTGGCACTTGACCTTGGACTTCTTCTGGACCACCGTCTCCAAGGGCCCACCTAAGTCCCAGCGGCCCGGGTCCCTAGCGGTGATTCCTGGTGTGAGGGACCGCGGGCTTCCAGGGGTGAAGCTCCAGTTAGCCCTTGCTCCGAACTCTCGACTCCTTGACCTCTCAAAGGTCCACCTAAGTCCCAGCAGTCCGGGTCCCTACTGGCTCCTCCTGGGGGGGACCGTGGGCTTCCAGTGGCGAAGACACAGTTCCTTTCCTCGACATCACGACTCTTCGTCTGCCTCCACAGTTGCCTCAGTCTTCAGTGTCGAGGGTCAGCTGGTCACGTCTTCTGCTCCTGCCTCGCCACCCGACGGGAGAACCTACGGATCTTCCTCCTAAGGTATTCCATCCTCCCGTCGGCCCAAGGGTTCACAAGCCAGAGCATAACAGGTAGGGCTAATTTTCCTACTCCCACATTGGCAGTTCAGGCTGAGAGAGAGAGAGAACTTCTGTAGAGGCCAACATGTATATTTACTATTCATACCACTGTAAGAGGGGGCCCTAGTAACTCGGGTGGGGTAGGTTTTAAGGGGCAGTTTTACATACACAGTCAGAGGCACGAACAGCAAAGTTGACATCAGTGAAGATTTTCTGTCCTTTGGAGTGATGAAAGGTAAAAGAGGAGTTGATTTGTACAATGTACTCTTACCTAGCTTGAGTACCTTGCACAAATCAACTCCTCTTTTACCTTTCATCACTCCAAAGGACAGAAAATCTTCACTGATGTCAACTTTGCTGTTCGTGCCTCTGACTGTGTATGTAAAACTGCTCCCCAAAACCTACCCCAGCCCCCAAACTTCACCCCGAGTTACTAGTGCCCCCTCTTACAGTGGTATAAATAGTAAACTTACACATTGGCATCTACAGAGTCTCTCTCTCCCTCTCTCTCTCTCCAGCAGCCTGAACCACCTTTGACCTTAGGAGCTGCTCATTACCATTAACTTTGCCCCCACTCCTCTCACTTGCATAGCAAATGTGAAATTTACATAGTAACACATGCTGCACTATTAAACACATACGTTAGGGCCTTAACGCTAATGTTAAGGCCCTAACTTGAAATGATAAATGACCCTCATAGTGAGATTCAAAAGAGGGATGGAAAAGTTCCTGGAGGAAAAATCTGTAAACAGTTGTTAGCCAGGTAAAGTTAGTTCTTGGGAAAGTCAGTTCTTATTCCTGGGGGTGAGATACAAGAAACAGATCAACTATTGGGGATCTGCTGGGTACTTGTGACCTGGACTGGGCACTGTCAGAGACAGGATGCTGGGCTCGATGGTCTGATCCAGTATAGCACTTCTAATATTATATTGTATATGTAAGAGCAATGTGCATATTAAACTTGCCATTTTTATGTACGAAGCAGACTTTTCAAAGCTCTGTGCACCTTAGTACCTCCATCTCAAAGTGATAAGCATTGCTTCACAGGAACTAAATACAAATTAATGTTGGGGTCCCTTTTTAGCTGCTGTGCGGCTCAGCTAGTTTGCCAGATAAACATATCCGGTTAACTAGCGGGGTATATTCAGTGGCACGGTCACATCGCCGAATGTACCCGGCTATCTTAATGTTAGCCGGTTATGTCCTACTGGCTGGCCTGTCCAGAATTAGCCCAGAAATATCTCCTGCCCTCCCCCAGAACACCTCTGACTTATGCGGCTAAATTCTAGCAGTTATCCGTCTAAATGGCTTCTGAATATTGGCCTGCTTGCGTCCTATCATTATGGCTCCTATGTACTAACCATTTTTCCTGTACACCAAAATAGTAGAAAACCTTTCATTCGGTACATAAGCCTCTATGCTGTGTTTCATTTAAATTAAATGAGAGGAATCTGAAAGGAAAAACTGAGGAAATGTAATTAAAGTTATAATTGTAAAGTGGAAAATAAAAGTGCGGTTACAGAGTTCAGGTGGTTAACCATACTGGTTTCAATCTGTGGCATTAATTAAAAAAAAATAGAAGATATTGCACATGTAATGTATTTAAAATCATGGTTTGTCAACAGACTTTGGCCTATCCCATGTGTTCTGTTTTCTCTTGATAGCTGTTTCCAATAAGTAGAGAGAATGTAACATATTAAAGGAGCTTCTGTGACCTTCTGCATTAAAATCTCATTTCCTGAGTTGATACCACTACAATTCAAGTTATACCTGAAACTGAGTTGTGTAGGCACCCTTGACTGCTTCACCATCAGCAATGTATATGTATATTATATACTGACTCCAGAAAAGTGAATAACTTTTTTGCAGTAGTCTAAATCATACAGGCTTGCTTTCAGAAGAAGCATATTCATTTTTTTTTTACTTATTTTATCTATCAGCCTTGGTATTGCAGAAGCTAAAATGTGGTGTAAAGTTCAGTGAAATCCATGCAACCTTCACTTTGCTGCAGACTAAAGACACAGCAGGCCTATCACAGAATTATTATTTAGGTTTCTCTAATCACAATCATTTTATTTAGAGAATACAGTTTACTATTAATGAGATTGTAAAGTGTCAATAAAAAAGTGAGGTATACTGTTACTGATCCATTTCTAAAAGAGAGAAGTCCATAGGGAGGTCCATATTAAAAAGCATTTAGCTGAATAACTCAGACGTTAGGTTGTTAAAACAAGAGGATAGGCAATCTAAAAAAGCCGTGAGGGCAACACGATGGATTAGATGCCAAGAAATGTCTCGTACGAGTCTCCAAAATAAAGATTCTAAATGGACATTTCTCGGCATCTAACTCAGGCGTTAGCCAGCTAAGAGCTGGATTTTCTAAGGTCACAGACCTTAGAAAATCTGGCAGTAATGGGGGGCAGGGGGCAAAGTGGGAGGGGGGGGGCCTGCGAAAGCCGGCAGCCATCGCACCACTGCGGTGCGCTGGCTGCCGGCTTTCGCACTGAATAACTACACAAAAAAGGTGTAGTTATTTGGCGCGAAACTGGCGGCGATAATGGTCCTTACCTTTCACCGCCAGCGATGTCTGCGCAGCATTGGCCCCGGTGCCGCCCTGACTCCTCCTTTTCCGGGGCCAACTCTGCCCCGACTCCGCCCCTATTTAGTGATCGCATGCGAAAAGTCCCTTTTTGCGTGCAATCGCTTTTGAAAATGCCCCCCTAAATGAAGATTTGAGCACTTATCCAGCTAAATTCTAGCAGGTTATTAAGTTAGGAGTTCGAATTTAGCTGGCTATATTAGGAGTGTTCCCGGGACATAATTGGGAGAAGTTGAGTTAGCCGGCTAAATTACCCAGCCAACTCTAGTATTCACAGCTTTCTGGCTAACTTACCTGGCTAAGTCTGATTGAGCCAAAAAACTGTCCTAAAGGTAGCTGAATAAAGGTAGCTGGCTAATTTTAAGGTAGGCGGCTATATTGAATAGTGTGGCTGCATTATTGAATATGCCTCCATAATTAACCGGATAGGTTTATCCTATCCGGACAATGACTAAATATGGACTCCAGAATGCTTTCCCTGATTTTGGCTTAGCCAAATCCATATAACAAGAATATTGCGGGTAATTATAAATAGCCCATTGGTGACCACCAATTACATGTGCTAAAGCTGCCATGTGAAATTGGCATCTCCTATTTATGTGGGTGACAGAGGGGGTACAAATGTACACATTTGAAAATGAGCTGTATGCATACGGTATTCCCCCTCCCCCCCCCCACCCCACTTAAACTTGCTCACGGGAATGCTAAGGGGTAGATTTTAAGAACTTATGTGCGTGTGTCCCTATGCGCATGCTACCCGGACGAGTGATTTTATAACATACGTGCGCTGGCGAGCACACGTTATAAAATGCCAAGTCGGCGTGTGCAAGGGGGGGATAGAGGTAAGTAATTAACTGCAGCAACGCATCGGGGCCTTCCCCAGTTCCCTCCCAGTCCACTCCAATTAAGGAGCGGACTGGGAGAGAACTTCCCAAGCCCCTAGCCTAACCTCCCTTCCCCCTCCCCTATCCTGCCCTCCCCCTATCCCTATCCTAACTAGCCCAATTTTTTATATCTCACCTTTTGCTCCTGCCTCAGAGCAGGAGCAAGTTGCACGCTCTGGCACCCTGCCGGTGTGCGATCCCCTGGCACAGCGGCAAATGGCCGCTGTGCCGGGCGCATCTAGCCCCGCCCTGCCCCACCCCCGGACCGCCCCTTTTTCAAGCCCCGAAACTTATACGCATCCCGGGGGTTTACGCGCGTGGCCGGGTTATTTGAAAATTGGCCCGGCGCGCATAAAGCCCGGCCACGCGCGTAAACCCCGGGCTTTTATGCATGCCGGGGTTTGAAAATCGACCCCTAAGTGTGCTCGTTGTGCAACTACATGCCCTGTGCACTTTTAGCCAGAAAGAGGAAGACAATTTTCAACCAAGTCATTTTACTTGGGTAAATCATTATTTGCCTGGGGCTATTTATTTGGCAGATCTGGCACGAAGACACCCTAGGTGCGATACACTGTAACATAAATAATACGGAAGACAAACAAATATGTACATAAAATAAACCTTCAACGCAGCATCAAAACAAAGTCAGAGATGAGTAGCTAAAAAATCCATCTCATCATCCTGACTGAAAATCCCAGGGACCAGGAGCAGCAATATAAAAGGCCCATGGATAGAAAAGAAATTTGTGACAAAAAAATGCTATCAATCTAATCTCACAACAGTCTGTATGCACACTTTCAAGATGGAAACAGACAGGACTAAATTGTTAGCATTATACCAGAAATTATATTTTTTCTTGGGGGGGTTTTTTTGGGTGGGGGGAGGTGGGAGAAAGACACAAGACTTCTACATCTTTATTCGGTCAGGGGTCAGACACACACAACACAACCAACACAAAAGCAAAAGCAAAACCTACATGGTTCTTTTATACAATACCTTTCCATTTTTCCCTGAATTTTTTAAACATTCATGTTTATCATAAGAACATCACAAGGAATGTGGATCGGTGAACAAACACGCTAGACAAAATATCAGAATAACAGGTGTGTTGCAAGCAAGTGTATTACTGATGGTACAGATAGATAGCCACAAAGTGAATGTTTTAAACAAGCAAGAATTACCTTCAGAATGTGTGCATAGCAAGATTTATTAAACAATATGCCCCCCCCCCCGACATGGGCTGCATCGGGAAGGAAAGCATATATGTCATAAAGAATCCATATATATGAATTGTTAAATAGGAATTCTAGAAATCAAACAAAAACATAGTAATAAATATGTAAAATTGGACCATCAAAAATTGGCAAGTAGCAGAGGAGGATGTAGTACATACCCAAAATAGCAAGTAATTATAATAATGCCATGTACAGCAAAACATTCCTAAAGAGGGCCGAGAGAGACAAATAATATAAAACAAAATAATAAAATAAATAATAAAATAGATTAGGACAAAGCATGCCAAAAATTTCAAAATAATGATCTGGACAAGAAGGAACCAGAAAAAGCACACTTGCCATATGTATGCATAATATTAAATGTAGAATTAGTTACTGACGGGTAGACAATCTGAAATCATCTTGAATACAAGAAGGAGAAAAGAGTGAGGACGTAGATACAGAGAGGTGGATGGTTAACTAAAACAAAAAGAATACACTTACATGACTGATGAAGATAACTGTAACCTTTAGAATAATCGAACTGATCGCGTTGGAACGTCTTGTATTTAAGAGATTTCAGATCCGTGTGGAATTTTTCAAGGTTTTGCTGAAATTCGGCCAGTTGTGATGAAAATAAATCAGGGGAAATATGTGTTTTAAGGGAGTCGATTTGAAAAGATACTTGTTCTTGGAAGGAAAGGGCAGTTTGTTTAATGGGTTCAACTATCAAAAGGAGCACTTATTGAGGATCTGGTTCCAGATCATTTGCCGTTGTTTGTGTGCAATCGAGGTTCCTTGAGAATGCGTAAACCACGCGGTATCCTTCTTATGCAGCAGAATTTGACTAGAGTTGCCTCATGTAATTCAGCATGGGTTGCTTTTTTCTGAAGAGTGATTGCTTCAGCCCAGGAAACATTGTCAGTGAGGTGGCTTAATTCTTAAAATAGTGGAAAGTCTGCATGCAAAGATTGGAAGTCCTCTTCAGTGTAGCTGAAGGTATCCTCTACTGGAACCAGATCCTTAATAAGTGATCCTTTGATCTTATGACCAGAATTAGCTGCATAAGCTAACCCTATTTCATCTAGAAACATCTCCTGCCCGTCCCCAGGTCCAACAAGCCCAGACTGTCTGGCAAGTACTCAAACATTAAATAGATCCCCGGCAGCAAGCAATGACTATTCCCTATTGATTAATAGCAGGTTATGGACTTCTCTTCCAGGAACTTGTCCAAACCTTTTTTAAACTCAGCTGTACTGGCTGCCTTAACCACATCCTCTGGCAATGAATTCCAGAGTTTAATTGTGTGTTGCGTGAAATAGAATGTTCTCTGATTTGTTTTAAATGTGCTACTTGCCAACTTCACGGAATGCCCCTTTCTCCTTATATTATCTGAAAGAGTAAATAACCGTTTCATGTTTACTCGTTCAAGCCCTCTGATGATTTTGTAGACCTCTATCATATCTCCCCTCATCTTTCTCTTCTCCACGCTGAACAGCCCTAACCTCTTTAGCCTTCCCTCATAGAGGAGCCTTTCCACGCCCTGCATCATTTTGGTCACTCTTCTCTGTACTTTCTCTAGTGCAACTATAACTTTTCTGAGATGTGGCTTATAAGAACAATCATGTGTGTTTTTATGCTGCATTAGATTAGTTCTGTTCTACCTTTATTTACTCCTTTTAGGAAATGATCTGACATGGAATATTTTACTGTGTGTGTGGGATTGTAGGCTGATTCACTGATCTTTTTGTTCCCCCCGGAGACAAAGAATGGGAGAAAAGCCTTAACGGATCAGGCCCTTAGTGATGCTCACAGAAAAATATTAGCAAAACATGACAAGCCTTCAAATTCAGTCTATTGGTACAATGTTAGAATAAAATGGGCAGGAATTTGGCCTCTCCTTGCAGCTGCCCTCTTTACAAGCATAAACCATGCAACACAGTAACAGCCAACACCATTGATTGGAAATCAACAATCACAGCTTTATTAGAAAATAGCACATCCTGCGTGAAAACAGATGTTCGGAAAGGAAGAAAGGCAGAGTATTTTAGAGACGTCATATCAAAATATTAAAAAAAAGTCATGCAAAATACAGTCTTACACAAACAAAGGTTGTGGGAAAACTGTAAATAAATAAACAAGCAAGCACACAGTTGTGCTGGCAAACCAGGCTTTCTCACCACAGCATTGGCTTGGGCATCTAAGAAAAGTGAGATTGCAAAATCGTTAATTAGAGACACCTGAAAGACTGAAAAAGCAAAGCGAGTATCAAAGGGGGCAGCCTGATGGTTAAGGGTGCAAGACGTTGGCCCATCCCCAGATTGTTTAAGCAGCCATCAATTGGCTAAAAATAATGGGGCGGATTTTAAAAGGCCTGCACGCGCCGGCGCGCCTAAAGCCCCGGGACGCACGTAAGTCCCGGGGCTTTCGAAAAGGGGCGGGAGGAGGCGGGAGGGGGCGTGTCCAGGGGCATTCCCGAAATGAGGCGGCGTTTCGGGGGTGTGCCGCGGCGTTTCGGGGGCGGGCCCGGGGGCGTGGCGTCGGCCCGGGGGCGTGGTCGAGGCCTCCGGACCAGCCCCCGGGACCGGAGGATGGAGCGGGGCTGCCAGCCGGCACGTGCAAAGTTACGCCTGCTGAAAGCAGGCGTAACTTTGCCGACAAAGGTAGGGGGGGGTGTTTAGATAGGGCCGGGGGGGTGGGTTAGGTAGGGGAAGGGAGGGGAAGGTGGGGGGAGGGCAAAGGAAAGTTCCCTCCGAGGCCGCTCCGAAATCGGAGTGGCCTCGGAGGGAACAGGCAGCGCGCGCTGGGCTCGGCGCGCGCAGGTTGCACAAATGTGCACCCTCTTGCACGCGCTGATCCCGGATTTTATAAGATACGTGCGGCTACGCGCGTATCTTATAAAATCCAGCGTACTTTTGTTTGCACCTGGTGCATGAACAAAAGTACGCGATCGTGTATTTTTTAAAGATCTACCCCAATATTTTAATCTTTTTTTGAGAAAGGAGAGAGAAAGTAATGGAGAAACAGAATCCTGCCAAGTGGAGTTAATCATAATCACCAAGTAAGAACTGCTTTGCTGGTCAAGCAAACATCAAGCTAAATGCATTGTATAAGAGCACATTATGTATCACTACATAAAATAAATATAGCACTCCAGCATGAGTCCCAGATCTAATTTTCTGGTTCACAAAAGAATATTTCAGTTGTGCACAGAGCTTTCAATGTAATAACTGAATGGATAAATAGCTCATTTTCTTAGACAAAAAAAAAATCAAACAAAAGAACAGGGTCAGTTCTGGGACTAAAGAGGCACTCTGTGGACTGGAGACACAACAGACATGAGACTGACCTGTCATTGAGCACCAGTATCCTAGTATCCAGTCCTGGTTTACCAATGTCTTATTAAGGGGCTCTCACCAGCTCTGTTCCAGTTGGCAAGATGCTCTTTTTATTGTCATAAAATAAATTAGTAAGGGGCTCTTTCAAGACCCCAGAAACCACCTCCAACACAAAAATTATAGTATCAGAAAAATACAATTCCCAGACAACACACGTTTCATGCACTGTCGAGTTTATCCATAGGTATCTTCATTGACATTATCAGAACTGGTTAATCCATCTACGTATTTCTAAACTAAATTTATTTGGCTTAAATATCCAGAGAATATTACATACATATTAGTAGACTTATTACCAATCAGAAGCTAGTATATGCTGGCATTTGGATAAATCAATTATAGATTAACCAGCTATGACTGCATCATGGATCTTCTTATGACAGAAACATGTAAATAGCCAAGCCTTTAAATGGAAACAAGAAAAGGAATAAAACTTTTCATCAAATTGTAACAAATTATGTTTTAAAATACTGCAGTGGGTTTTAGGTTTTAAAGGATGGGATAAAAAAAACTTGCAGCTTTTGATCTTGATACACATTCTCCATGCCAGAATGAGCAGAGTGTCGCTGGACAAACCTAATGGAAGAATGGCAACGTGCACTATTGCAAAGCGGCATAGACGGCACAATAATCAGCCTCTGTGCCATTCTGCAAACCGCATGGGTAACTTTAACCTGCCAGGTTTGCAGCAATAATGAAACTATGGGGGTACTTTTGCTTTATTTCCTAACAACGAATTACCTGCAAAATGCTGTGCCCTCGTTCTTATGCGGGTAATTTTTCCAGTCAAAACAATGCCCGTAGTCCTGAGTAAACAAAGCTAAGTGCGTTGTTCTGATTTCAGCCCTTTCTCTGGCCCTGGGACTGCCTTTTCAGTCCTTGGGTTGTTAGAATAACGTGGGCACTTTTACCGGTGGACAGGCTGTACAATAATCAAAGCTGCCAGTTTCCGAGGAAATAGGCTTTCGTTATGGCTGCAGGACCGGGAGAAGGCAGAGTCAGTGGAGGGGCAGGGGCACTGGGAGTGAAGTTACCCTAAAGAAACACAGTGCATCCTCATGATTCCTTGTGAGCAGTGTCTGCAGCAAATATCTGGAGGAAGTATGGATTTGAATGAATCATGTGAGATTCTTGGACTCGGAGGATATAGAAATTCTTGTAGCTCAGGAGGGTTTGGGGACCCTAATGGGTGATTCTCTAGTGAGCGGCCACAGTGGGCAGAATGTTAAGTGCTGGGGCAAAGACCATCCTGCCTCCCCCACCCAGGAAGAGAAGGAAGAGGAGAGTGTAAGAAGAAATGCCCCTGGCCTTTTCTCTTCCAGTTTACCCTCAATCTCAGCCCCAGCAGCAGCAGCACACAAGGGTCCGGCGTGGGAGAGGAGATCCCATAAGACATCTGTGGTGTGGAGGCACTTTAGAATTAGGGAGGACCAGCATTTCGCAGACATTCATTGTTGTAAGGCAATCAATAGAGGAAAGCTGGGCCATCTTACAAACAGCGGCATGCAGCACCATTTAAAAAACAAACAAAAACAAAAAAAAAAACCAATTAGAATTTGTTTCAGGGGAGGCCACTGGTATTAGCCTGGGGAGTCCATGCACCACTCAAAACAGCAGCAGTAACAGGAAAGGCAAAGGAAAGGAGAAGTCTGTCTCCCAAGCCAACCCCCAAGCTCCTTTCTCCAGCGAGGTGACAGACATGCAGCCCCCAGCCCCACATCAGCGGCAAGCCACCATGGAGCAGATGGGAAGTTTTACCCCCATCACTGTCCTGTAGAAAGAGGCTGGCAGCATCAAAGGTGGAACATGATTGTCCTGGATTGACCAGCCCCTGCAGATCATGGAGAGCATGGAATTTAAGTGGCTGCTGTCCCTCTTAGATTCCCAATGAGAAACTGCCCATTTGGACAACATTCAGGAGACAGGTTATTCCCACCTTGTGCACTCAGTTGCCATGCTCGCACGCAGGCATAGCTGGCCAAGGAGGAGAGTGGTAGCGTCCGTATCCCCAGTGACATCTGGACCAGTCAGAACACCGCACGCACCTACCTCTCCCCAATGGCACAGCAACAAAGCTTCATTCTTGGGATAAACATCAGGAACTTGCCCTTTCAGCTACAACAGCCAAACAAAAAGCACCAGATGTCTTGTAAGCAGCCCATTTTTCCTCTTTCTTTCTCCCACTATTTCCCAGGGACTTTAAAATTGGTTCTCCAATGTATGCACCCCTATCTCATGCATATTCATTGTGGATATCCTGAAATCCCGACTGGCTAGGTGGGCCTCCAGGAGAGGGTTGGGAATCACTGCCTAGGGATGTGCATTCGTTCAGGATGAATTGCACAATTTGGGGACAACGAATCACGAAATAATTTTCCCGAAATGGGGGAGTTAGTGTGCGCTAACTCGAAATTCGGGTCCCCCCAAATTTCAAAGGCCCGAACCACGGGAAATACAATACTTCCCGCGGCAGGCCGAAAACGAAGCCCGAACCAAAGGGGTTCGGGCTTTGCACATCCCTATCACTGCCATACATTCTGCACCTTTCTTGCCCCCACCTGCTCTCTAGCTTCCCCTTCACCTCCTCACACTCTTCTGTGCTTATCCCAGAATTGCTTGCCTTCTGTTACTATTTGCCACCAATGGGAGAACGTTTCAAGCCTCCATGGCCCTCTCTGTGATCATCTCCTCTCAGTGTTCCAGTGGGAACACTGAGAGGAGAGGATCACCTTGCTGGTGGCTGAAAGGAATCAGTAAGTTTTTGCTTGGGTCATTGTCTTTTTTAAAAGTATTGGGGCAAAGTTAACTATTTGGGAATATTATTTAGTGTGTTTGTGCCTTTAATAGTCAGAAAGGCAGTGAATAAATAAGTTAGACTGTATTTTTAAATAGTCAATAAGGTAGCTAGTAAACAGTAGGTAGTGTGTTTATTTTTAAAAGTCTGCAGAACTGAGTGTTCTGCAGACTTTTAAAGAACTGAGTGTTTGTATTGAAAAAAAAAACCACACACAAAAAAACCCCCCACAAAAAGTAGCCAGAAGCTAGAAATAAGCCAGGAGCAGTGTATACCTAAGTAAAAAAGTTGAATAGTTCAGCTCAGTTACTCACCTTGGAAAGGTGTTGAGGTAGTGTGATAGGGTTTGAATAGGGACCAACATTTGTTAATCAAGAGAGCAGTGAGTCACTCTGGCTGACTAACTGAAGTTAGACTGTTTGGATTTCCCAACCCACCCCTAGCTCATCCCTTAATTTATAGGCAGGTGCCACTTTCACAAAAAAAAAAAAAAAATCAACAAAAACTTTATTGAGAATTCGATCAGACTCTGGTAGGCCACTACCAGACACATAGTGAATTCACTAATACATTTAAAGGACATTACTCCCATTGCAACCTAAAACTTAACTAGGAACTGATCAAAATTGAGATGAAGGCAGCAGTCCAGCAGCAAGAAGGGGGCTTCCCAGTCTTTTGCAAAGAGTGTCACATGTATGATTTTTTACCCACCGGTGAGAAGTTGTACATGTGTATGTGATGCAAAGAGCTCCTGGCTCTCAGAGAACGAGTCCGATCTCTGGAGGCTAGAGTGGCAGACCTGGAGGAGCTGAGGCAGACAGAGAGGTATATCGATGAGACCTTCAGGGACTTAGTAGTCAAGTCCCAACTTCAGACTGGCAGCCCTGGTGCTGCCTTGGGGGAAGAAGGTCTCATGATGGGAGAGCACCAACCAGGTGCAGCAGGAAAGGATCCTGTAGCAAGGACCTGCTCTCCAGTTGATGCACTGTCCTTTCGCACTGAGGATATCTCCCCAAGGCCTACTGCCCAGGAGGGAAGGGTTAGGTCGGCCGTCATAGTTGGTGATTCGATTATTAGGAATGTAGATAGCTGGGTGGCTGGTGGGCGTGAGGATCGCCTGGTAACATGCCTACCTGGTGCGAAGGTGGCGGACCTCACGCGTCACCTAGATAGGATTTTAGACAGTGCTGGGGAGGAGCTGGCTGTGGTGGTACATGTGGGCACCAACGACATAGGAAAATGTGGGAGGGAGGTTCTGGAAGCCAAATTTAGGCTCTTAGGTAGAAAGCTTAAATCCAGAACCTCCAGGGTAGCATTCTCTGAAATACTCCCTGCTCCTCGCGCAGGTAAGCAGAGGCAGGCAGAGCTCCGGAGTCTCAATGTGTGGATGAGACGATGGTGCAAGGAAGAGGGATTCAGTTTTATTAGGAACTGGGGAACCTTTTGGGGAAGGGGGGAGTCTCTTCTGAAGGGATGGGCTCCACCTTAACCAGGGTGGAACCAGACTGCTGGCTGCTAACCTTTAAAAAGGAGATAGAGCAGCTTTTAAACTAGAACAAAGAGGAAAGCTGACAGTCACTCAGCAGCGCATGGTTCAGAGAGAGGTATCTTCAAAGGATACTAATGATGCATTAAAATTAGGACATCCTGACAGTGAGGTTCCAATAATTAGAAAAATAGTCCAAATGCCTGTAACTAAAAACTCACCTGAGCTAAAAAATCCTAACTTATCCCTATCAATTAAAAAGCAGAATGAAAATACAAACAAAAAACAAACTTTGAAATGTTTGTATACTAATGCCAGAAGTCTAAGAAGTAAGATGGGAGAATTAGAATGTATAGCAGTGAATGATGACATAGTACTTAATTGGCATCTCAGAGACATGGTGGAAAAGAGGATAACCAATGGGACAGTGCTATACCGGGGTACAAATTATATCTCAATGACAGAGAGGAGCACCCGGGAGGAGGCTGTGGCGCTTTATGTCCGGGATGGCATAGAGTCCAACAGGATAAACATCCTGCATGAGACTAAATACAAAATTGAATCTTTATGGGTAGAAATCCCTTGTGTGTCGGGAAGACTACAGTGATAGGGGTATACTACCGTCCACCTGGTCAAGATGGTGAGATGGACAGTGAAATGCTAAGAGAAATTAGGGAAGCTAACCAAATTGGTAGTGCAGTAATTTATTTATTTATTTATTTATTTATTTATTTATTTATTTAGAGAATTTTATATACCAACAGCCGTTTGCACATCGTAACGGTTTACATATAGCTTATAACAAATTGGGAATGCCATTACATAGAACAGGAACAAAGTGTACAATAACTAACAATAACAAGATAATCTGGATAACTGAGAAACTATTTACAGGATTCAATGGTATATAGACGATAATTTGGTTAGGGAGGGAGTCCATAGCGTGATTGAGTAACTGGGAGGACATAAGAGTGTTACGGGATATGCACAGAATGAAATCTTAACAGAGTGGTGTTTCAGGGAAAGTTATAGCAGGGGGGGGGAGGGAGTGACAGCATGAGAGATCTAAATAATTGTTGACACAGGGTGAGAAGGTAGGAAGTTATAATAGGTAGTTCAGAGCGATGGTTCTAACTGCAGCTCTGTGGGTTGTCAGGCGGGTTGAAGTCGCATGAAGGGTAGGCCTGTAGGAACAGCCAGGTTTTTAGCTTTTTTTTGAATTTGGGAGTGGAGGACTCGGTGCGTAAATCTGGGGGCATGGAGTTCCATAGGTTGGGGCCGGCCAGTGAGAACGCTCTATTCATTGTGGTAATTAGTTTGGTAGATTTGATAGAGGGGGTACGGAGAGTTCCTTGGCAGGACGAGTTGGTCTGGTGGAGTTGCGAGGAAATAGAGGGGGGTTTATCCAGTCAGTGTTTTCATTATTGATGCTTTTATGTATAAGGGAGAGAACTTTGAAAAGGATGCGAGACTGTATTGGCAACCAGTGGAGTTCGATGAGGGTAGGGGTGATGTGGTCACGTTTTCTAGCATTAGTAAGGATGCGTGCTGAGGCGTTCTGCAAGAGTTGTAATGGTCTGGTGTGTGTGGCAGGGAGGCCAAGGAGGAGTGAGTTACAGTAGTCTATTTTGGAAAATATAATAGACTGTAGTACTGTACGGAAATCAGTGAAGAATAGGAGTGGTCTGAGTTTCTTGATGGTTTGGAGTTTGAAGTAGCAGTCACTTAGTATAGATTTAATAAAGGGTTTGAGAGAGAGCTGGTTGTTGTCAATACGGATACCAAGGCTGCGGGTGTGGGAGGGGAATGACATGTTGGAATAACCAAGCGGGATGGCGGGAGAGGGATGTTTGTTGGACATGATAAGGAGTTCAGTTTTTTTAGGATTAAGGGCAAGGTGCATGTCAGTGAGCAGCTGGTTGATAGCAGTCAGGCATAATTCCCAGTTTTGAAGAGCGGTTTGGAGGGAATTGGTGAAGGGGTAAAGTGTTTTACACCAAGCTTGGTGAGGAGGGTGGTAAGGGGGAGCATGTAAATATTAAAAAGGGTGGAGGATAGAGAGGAGCCTTGAGGGACACCTCGGTCAAGGCTTATTGGGTCAGATTCATTATTGCTGGTGGAAACTGTGTAGTGACGATCTTGTAAGTATGATTTGATCCAGGAGAGGGCGGTGCCGGAGATTCCAATGTTACTGAGAATGTGGAGTAGTGTGAAATGGTTAACGGTATCAAATGCAGCGGAAATGTCTAACATGGCGAGAAGAAATGAATTTCCAGAGTCAAATCCTCTGATAATGGTGTCAGTCAATGATAGGAGCAATTTTTCAGTGCTGAGGTTTTTACGGAAGCCGTATTGTGTGGAGGGAAGAATGTTGTGTTGTTCTAGGTAATCAGAAAGACGAGAGTTGACTAGCTTTTCCAGGATTTTAGATAGGAATGGGAGGTTGGAGATAGGTCGGAAATTGTCTAAGACAGCAGGGTCAAGGCTAGGTTTTTTAAGGATGGGTTTCACCACAGCCTGCTTTAGAATATTGGGGACTGTGCCTTGTTCTAAGGAACAGTTGCAGATAGTTGAGAGAGGTTTGGCAATGGTTTTGGGAATAGCTAGGAGGAGTTTGGTAGGGATGGTTTTGGAGGGATGGGAAGAGGGTCTCATTTTTTTTAATAATGGGAGACTTCAATTACTCCATTATTGACTGGGTAAATGTATCATCGGGACATGCTAGAGAGATAACGTTCCTGGATGGAATAAATGATAGCTTTATGGAGCAATTGGTTCAGGAACCGACGAGAGAGGGAGCAATTTTAGATCTAATTCTCAGTGGAGCACAGGACTTGGTGAGAGAGGTAACTTGGCAATAGTGATCATAATATGAACAAATTTGATTTAATGATTGGAAGAGGAACAGTGTGCAAATCCAAGGCTCTCGTGCTAAACTTTCAAAAGGGAAACTTTGATAAAATGAGAAAAATTGTTAGAAAAAAACTGAAAGGAGCAGCTACAAAAGTAAAAAATGTCCAAGAGGTGTGGTCATTGTTAAAAAATACCATTCTAGAAGCACAGTCCAGATGTATTCCACACATTAAGAAAGGTGGAAAGAAGGCAAAACGATTACCGGCATGGTTAAAAGGGGAGGTGAAAGAAGCTATTTTAGCCAAAAGATCTTCATTCAAAAATTGGAAGAAGGATCCAACAGCAGAAAATAGGATAAAGCATAAACGTTGGCAAATTAAATGTAAGACATTGATAAGACAGGCTAAGAGAGAATTTGAAAAGAAGCTGGCTGTAGAGGCAAAAACTCACAGTAAAAACTTTTTAAAATATATCTGAAGCAGAAAGCCTGTGAGGGAGTCAGTTGGACCGTTAGATGATCAAGGGGTTAAAGGGGCACTTAGAGAAGATAAAGCCATCGCAAAAAGATTAAATTATTTCTTTGCTTCGGTGTTTACTGAAGAAGATGTTGAGGAGGTACCCATAATGAAGAAGGTTTTCATGGGTAATGATTCAGATGGACTGAATCAAATCACGGTGAACCTAGAAGATGTGGTAGGCCTGATTGACAAACTGAAGAGTAGTAAATCACCTGGACTGGATGGTATACACCCCAGAGTTCTGAAGGAACTAAAAAATGAAATTTCAGACCTATTAGTAAAAATTTGTAACCTATCATTAAAATCATCCATTGTACCTGAAGACTGGAAGAAAGCAAATGTAACCCCAATATTTAAAAAGGGCTCCAGGGGCGATCCGGGAAACTACAGACCGGTTAGCCTGACTTCAGTGCCAGGAAAAATAGTGGAAAGTGTTCTAAACATCAAAATCACAGAACATATAGAAAGACATGGTTTAATGGAACAAAGTCAGCATGGCTTTACCCAGGGCAAGTCTTGCCTCACAAATCTGCTTCACTTTTTTGAAGGAGTTAATAAACATATGGATAAAGGTGAACCGGTAGATGTAGTATACTTGGATTTTCAGAAGGCGTTTGACAAAGTTCCTAATGAGAGGCTTCTAGGAAAAGTAAAAAGTCATGGGATAGGTGGCGATGTCCTTTCGTGGATTGCAAACTGGCTAAAAGACAGGAAACAGGGAGTAGGATTAAATGGACAATTTTCTCAGTGGAAGGGAGTGGACAGTGGAGTGCATCAGGGATCTGTATTGGGACCCTTACTTTTCAATATATTTATAAATGATCTGGAAAGAAATACGAAGAGTGAGATAATCAAATTTGCAGATGACACAAAATTGTTCAGAGTAGTTAAATCACAAGCAGATTGTGATAAATTGCAGGAAGACCTTTTGAGACTGGAAAATTGGGCATCCAAATGGCAGATGAAATTTAATGTGGATAAGTGCAAGGTGATGCATATAAAGAAAAATAACCCATGCTATAATTACACAATGTTGTTTTCCATATTAGGTGCTACAACCCAAGAAAGAGATCTAGGCGTCATAGTCGATAACACATTGAAATCGTCGGTTCAGTGTGCTGCGGCAGTCAAAAAAGCAAACAGAATGTTTGGAATTATTAGAAAGGGAATGGTGAATAAAACAGAAAATGTCATAATGCCTCTGTATCGCTCCATGGTGAGACGGCACCTTGAATAATGTGTACAAATCTGGTCGCCGCATCTCAAAAAAGAGAAAATTGTGATGGAGAAGGTACGGAGAAGGCCTACCAAAATGATAAAGGGAATGGAACAGCTCCCCTATGAGGAAAGACTAAAGAGGTTAGGGCTGTTCAGCTTAGAGAAGAGACGGCTGAGGGGGGATATGATAGAGGTGTTTAAAATCATGAGAGGTCTAGAACGGGTAGATGTGAATCGGTTATTTACTCTTTCGGATAGTAGAAAGACTAGGGGGCACTCCATGAAGTTAGCATGGGGCACATTTAAAACTAATCGGAGAAAGTTCTTTTTTACTCAATGCACAATTAAACTCTGGAATTTGTTGCCAGAGGATGTGGTTAGTGCAGTTAGTATTAGAGATGTGAATCGGAACCGGAATCGGTTCGGTTCCGATTTAAATCGTGCATTTTTTTTTTCGTCCGGCCCGATCGTTTTTTTTTTTTTATCGACTGCGCCCGATCCGATAAACAAAAAACCCACCCCGACCCTTTAAAACCGCTCCCTTAGCCTGCACCACCCTCCCGACCCCCCAAAAAACTTTTTAAAATTACCTGGTGGTCCAGCGGGGGTTCCGGGAGTGTTCTCGCGCGCTCGGGCTGTCGGCCGATAAACAAAAAACCCACCCCGACACTTTAAAACCGCTCCCTTAGCCTGCACCACCCTCCCGACCCCCCAAAAAACTTTTTAAAATTACCTGCTGGTCCAGTGGGCCCCGGGAGCGATCTCCCGCTCTCGGGCCGTCGGCTGCCACTAATAAAAATGGTGCCAATGGCCCTTTGCCCTTACCATGTGACAGGGTAACCGTGCCATTGACCGGCCCCTGTCACATGGTAGGAGCACTGGATGGCCAGCGCCATCTTTAAAAATGGCGCCGGCCGATATTTTAAATCGTCAAAAAACGATTCACATCTCTAGTTAGTATAGCTGTGTTTAAAAAAGGATTGGATAAGTTGTTGGAGGAGAAGTCCATTACCTGCTATTAAGTTCACTTAGAGAATAGCCACTGCCATTAGCAATGGTTACATGGAATAGACTTAGTTTTTGGGTACTTGCCAGGTTCATTTGGCCTGGATTGGCTACTGTTGGAAACAGAATGCTGGGCTTGATGGACCCTTGGTCTGACCCAGTATGGCATTTTCTTATGTTCTTAAACATTTGCTGATGTTACTCCTGAGTCAACCCCATTTGAGCTTCATGATCCGTTTGCTTTAGAACTTCCTTTCCATTCATTCTGGCTCATTTTGAGGGGGATTTTTTGACTATTCAGTTCACACCGGAACTCGGGATCTGCGGATCACCACCATGGCATCCATGATTTGCTTTCTTTGTGATCATACGCAGCACTTTGTGGATCGTGAGTCATTAATTTCAGACCATGAATGGAAGTGCGCGTGGTAGTGGGAGGGAAGCCTCATTCCCTCAGAGCCCCCTTTGTTTTATGTTTCTGGGGTTTCTGTTGCAGTTTTTATTTTAATGGTAATGCGTTCTTTTTCATTGTTTGCCATTCGGCTTTTGTTATTGTTAGGCATGTCTTCATAACATAAATTATTTTAGGCTTCCGTCAGAGGGCAGCATTCTTCCAGTTCTTTTGGGTAATTTATTTCAGTTCATTAAAGTTCAACTTCTCTTTCCTCATGCGTTTGGTCCTCTTGGATGTTTCGTTCTTCCTGGGCTTGGTTCTTGGATTCTGTTCCACAATCACTGCTTTATTAGATGCATTCAGCTCTTTTCCAACAGAAAGCTTATGTGGAGATTTGCCAGACTGAGATTTTTTTCCCCAATATAATGACGCTGGATGCTGGGTTTTTCCACTATTTTTTTTTACCACTATTTCACTGATTAAAAAAAAGCAAAAAAAAAAAAAGCTGTGCCCAACTTGCATTGCACTGTATTTCAAAAGCAGGCATTTTACTTCTCATGTATAAATTCAATATTAGTTATAAAATGTGTATGTTGCATAGCCCAGAAGAATAAAATGGAACAGAATATTACAGGACATGTATGTTAGCAGCTATACATTGAACAGAGAAAACAGTTTGGCACACAGTAAAATGAAATGTACAAAATGGTATGCGTGGGAAAGCAAAATGAAAGAAAAGTCATCTACCTGAAAAAGAAATGATATAGTATGAATCAAACATTTTTTCCTATGCACCTGCCTACTAATTCCTGCTTTTGGAAGCAGGATTGGAAAGACAGCCCCAAACTTCTCAGATAAAAGTCCATTAGGAAGATATCTTGCAGGTATGGTCAACCGAGGGAAAGTCATTAGTGTCTGCTAAAATGACAAAATGAGCCAAAACTAAATTTTATTAGTTTTTTTTGGTGCCATTTCATATGAGAAAAAAGACAAAAACACAGCAGGAGAAATTGTTAAAATTGTTGGTGTTTTTATGTCATTTTAAAATCCCTGGGAATTAGTGGGAGAAAGAAAGAGGAAAAAGGGGCTGCTTAGAAGACATCTGATGCTTTTTGTGTGGCTGTTATAGCTGAAAAGGCAAGTTCCTGATATTCATCCCCAGAATGAAGCTTAGCTTCTAAGACCTTTGTTGCTGGGCTTGGTCCAGTTTATTGTGCTTGACAAGATAACCTTTTATTATTCATTTTGTATCTCTTTTTTTTGAAGAGTCAAGATATTCGCTGTAGTTTAAAACAGAAGTGGCTGTAATTTTTAGACACATTTGTAAGTAGTCGATAACTATACCAGCATTAGCACATTTCAATGCTGAATCTCTGAGGGTAGTCCTTTGTCACCCTTTTACTGCCTTCAGACATGGAATCCAGTAACGTTATGAGGATAAGCATAGGCCCTACCCATATGACAAGTGGCATCAGAGAAGGATCATTTGTAACAAGTTAAGAGACAAAGGCATCAATTGTCAAAGAGTTACACAAGGGATGTGCATGTAAAATTGCCATATATGCGCATTATTAGCCTTTGATGCATGCTATGCAGATTTTCAGAAGGACGGGACTACACACAGACTGTTGCTGCCATGTGGAGCAGTATGCCCATGCAAAGAGCGGCATTTTGAAGGCATTCTGGGGTTGGAGTTTGGAACTATGCCACATTTATGTATTTTATAAATGGAGTATGCGTACACATCACAGAGGGTGGTGGATGTGTGGAACAGCCTCCCAGTGGAAGTCTGGAGACAAAATCAGAATCTGCATCCAGGAAAGCATGGGATAAATACAGGGGATCTCTAAGGAAGTGATGAGAGCTTTAATGCTAAATTAACTGGACAGATGGGCAGACTGGATGGGCCATAAGGTCTTTTTCTGCCATCATGTTTCTATGTTTCTATCACAAAGAAATGTGGAACGGAGCACAAAACACACTAATATTTACAAATAGGAGAGCAAATGTGTGTTGCGGAGATTTAGTGGTCTGAAAAAAACTGTGATGAAGTCCAAAAGTGAAAAGGCAGTCTTTATTTAAAAGATAAGGGGTTTTATTATCCAAGTTACAGTGAATATATAACTAGCATGAGTTAAGGTGCAAGTCTGTCCCTCGACAGGACCGTGTTTCACTGAAGCTTCATCATCGGGAGGAACAAATAAGCACATGTCTAGAAAGAATCAAAATACAAATTGTTAATATGAGTATAAATACTAGAGATAAGCAAAGCTTCGTTTTTGGCCCGCCGCGGGAAATTTCGTATTTCCCTTGGTTCAGGCCTTTGTATTTCGGGGAGAGCCCTCAATTTGTTTTGAGGCCCCATGAATGAAACAAATTGCCCTTATTCGTCGCATTTTGCAAATCTGATTTAAACAAATGCACCTCCCTAATAGTTATCTGGCTAGCAGTTAGCCAGATAAGTGGCTACATTTTCATTTAGTTATCAGGCTAAATGCATATGAATATGAACCTCTGTGAGACTCCCACTGCACAGATCGATAAATAAAACATAACTTTAGACACACCAGCTTGTGCATGTATGCTGCACACTGCTGAAAATTACTCACAAACAGCTCGATACAGTAACATTCAGTTGAAGATTTCTCGTCTGTAACGAGCTCGCTGCGCACAATTCCGACGCGTAAGGCAAACCAGCGATACAGTCTCCAGTTTCGCGCGTCCGTAGCGCTTCTTAAAACAGACGCGTAACCCTTCCCCACCCGGCATGTAAATGAACGAATTAGCTGTATAATGAAGGAATTAGCTATTCCCCTCCGATACCGTAACGCGCGCTCAGGTTATCTCATTAGTAACGCACTGTTTTGCCGCGGCCGTAACGTGTTAGTTTACCGCCTCCCCCTAGTAGGAGTTAGGACTGTGAGTCTAGTAACAAATCCATCGACACCGCTTAAGACACTCAAAAACAATAAAACACAATAAAAAAAAAGCGATACAGAGATGATCGAGAAAATGTAATGATGTGGGACACATAAAACCTGTCAGAAAAAAAAAATAAAAATTTTTAAATACCTGTCGGAGGGCCGCGTGGGTCCAGGCGGCCGGCGGGCGGCGGGAGCCGGGTGGTCGCGTGTTAAATCTAGGCCGCGGGCGGGTGGGCGCCTGTTCTAGGCAGCAGCGGCAGCGGCGGCGGGGGGACACGCGTTAGTTCGAGACGGCGGGTGGTCGCGTGTTAAATCTAGGCTGGGTCCGCACAGGCGCGCATTCATTCACTGCCGGGGCAGCCCCCACCGGCAGTGAATGAATGCACGCCTGTGCGACCCCTGCGATTCGGCGCTCAAGGCAGTCACAGCATGTGACTGCCTTGAGCGCCGAATCGCAGGGGTCGCACAGGTGCGCATTCATTCAGGCGGAGGAGCCGGCTGCTTTCGCCGCCGGCTCCTCCGCCTGGATGAATGAATGCGCGCCTGTGCGACCCGGCCTAGATTTAACACGCGACCACCCGCCGCCCACCGACCATCTCGAACTAACGCGTGTCCACCCGCCCCCGCCGCCTGGAACAGGCGCCCACCCGCCTGTGGCCTAGATTAAACACGCGACCACCCGGCTCCCGCCGCCAGCCGCCTGGACCCACGCGGCCCTCCGACAGGTATTTAAAATTTATTTTTTTTGAACACTCAGGTTTTTACATATTTTTGGTATTTTTTTTTTTCACTTCATGGTGCCTGTCATTTCAAATGTCATTTGAAATGACATTTGAAATGACAGGTACCAGCGCACCCTGGTTACTGTATAGGCGCTGTATTAAGCGCCTATACAGTAAAATGGGTTACGCGGGCATAACCCTTCCCTACCGCTTTAAAGCCACGGCATGCATTTGCATGCAATTAGAGGAGAGTATCGGGGAGTTAGTGAAGAGAACTGTGCGTGCGGGGAGGAAGGGTGCGCCTGACACTGCCGCACTGTTATTACCGCAGCCTTACAGGATCGACCTGAAAATGTTTACTATGGTCTCCAGGCAGAAATGGCCAAAGACAGAAGATGGAGCCCTTGATCCAAACCAGTAACAGTGGTGGTGTGAACCCAATTATTTCATACATGGAGCTTTCAGAACACGATTCACTTTATTCATTTGGCTCAGAAAGGGTACATTCTGATGATGAACTTCATCATCAATTATAGAAACACTTGTTATGGATTGCTTTCTGAGTGCTCTCTGGATGGATGGATTGGACAGAGGAACTCCAGAAGATATAATGAGATGGTCACCCTTCTGTAGAGGCATTTTATAATTCAGGGGCTATTGCAAACGGCATCATTGAATAGGATAAGGATCCAAAGACATCACCTAACCAGGGGTCGCCAACTCTGGTCCTTGAGAGCCACGAACAGGCCAGGTTTTCAGATATCCACCATGAATATGCATGAGAGAGATTTGCATACAATGAAGGCAGTGCAGGCAAATCGACCTCATGCATATTCGTGGTGGATATCTGAAAACCTGGCCTGTTTGTGGCTCTCAAGGAATGGAGTTGGTCACCTCTGATCCTAACCCTGAGGTCAGGACTTTTCTGAACCTTGGTAAAGCTGAGCTAAGAAAAAGGGAGTCTGACTAAGAAGAGGAGCCAGAGGTGGTAAAGGGACTTGGGCTAGTGGGCAAGGAGCCTGGAACATGCCTAGATACAGTATAATGATCTATGATGAAGGATTTAACAGTTTATGATAATGTACTAGATCGGTATTTGTGAGTAAAACAAGCCAATAAATAGCTTTGGGGAGGAAAGATGAGAAAGGCCAGTTTTGGGATGGGAAGACAGGTGGGTGTGGGGGAATGATGGAAGGATTAGGAGGGTGCATAGTTGGGAGAACAGGAGCAAGAAATGTGTTTTGTTGCACATCTGCTGATTTCATTGACGACAAATACATTAGATGGATTCTCAAGTACTTAAAATGTCAAAAAAAAACAAAACAAAACAACTTTTAAAACTAAATCAGAAAAGAAGGAAAAAGGAGAAGAAGCTGAAACGGGGAAAGAAAAGAATGAAAGCCGAGAATAAGAAGCAAAGTGATCCAGGCACATATAAACACTGAAAAACTATTGTTGAAAAGAACACATTTCTAAGGGAAAATAAGCGAATGGAAGGGATAGAAAGCAAAGCTAAGTAAGGGCACTACTTGCAAACGAAAGTGTCCCACCAGCCCATATTGAGCTGTTCCCTCCCCCTAGCACTGCGGAAAGCGCCCTACAGCCCTTGATTTGGAAATGAGTCCTTGTGTGGGTGTAGAAAAGTCCAAGATTACTTCCCCCCCCCCCCGAGCCTTGTCCCGCTTCTGGCCCAGGGTGGCAGTCGGCCCTCCAGTGACCTCTCTTCGCGGTTGGGGGCGATCCTCCCCCTCCCCCCCCCCCGGACGCCTCTGCTGCTCCGTTCCACTTCGTTTAACTTGGAAGCGGCGCTGAAACTCTGCCCACGGCGTCCCGTGACCGCGAACCCCGGAGCCAGCCCCCGCCGGACCGCTCCCCCTCCCCCACCCCCACGGGGGCAGCGCTCGCTCGGCTGTCCCGGGCTGGCCGCGCTGTCCGGCTGCCGCAGCTGTGCCCGGAGATGGTGGCTGGGGCGGGCGGCGCCGGGGGCCGGGGCAGGTGGTGGCTGCTGGCGGCGGCGGCGGCTCTGCTCGCGGCGCTGAACGCGGCGGGCACGCTCTTCCTGCTGGGGCAGGGGGCGCAGCTGGCGGGCCGGGTGCGGGAGCTGGAGGGCCGCCTGGCCGAGCCCCCGGACGCCTCGCTGGCGCTGGGGCGGCTTCTGGCCGAGCTGGGCAGGCAGCGAGCCGAGGGTGCCGAGGAGGACGCGGCCGCCGTCCCCAGGAACAAGCGGAGCCACCACCTGCGGCAGCAGCAGCGCGGGGGCCCCGAGAAGGACGACGACATGCTCATGATGATGACCTACTCGCTGGTCCCGGTAGGTTTGCTTTTTTTTTTTTTTTTCGGCCGTCTGGGCGCCCCCCGAAAGCCCCCAAGGGCTGTGCCCTGCACCTGTCGGGTGTGGAGCCTCCTCAAGGTCATCTCTCTGCAGGGGGCTGCACGTGCATTCGTGCTCGGATGCCGAGGGAAGGGGTTGGTGCACCGAGTAGTCCCCCTTTTTCCCCAGCAAAATACCGCACCGGTGCAGGGTTATTCCTGTCTGCAGTGCACAGAGCCCGGATACATTTTGGGTAAACAGCAACGACGTTCTGGCAATTGTTGTGGTCTTCTGAAATAATAATACCCCCCTCCCCCTTTAAATCAACATATGGGTTTTGATGTTTCGCTTTCTGACTACACTATGACCTGGTGTTTCTAAAATCCGGTTGTAAACTTACTCCAAAATTTGCCCTTCTCTGGTACCAGAAATGCAGTAGTCTAAAGATGGATCTTTGGTTTGTAACAGATTGCAGCTCTTGCACAATCCTCTTTCTACCATAGTTCATATTCCAGTACTTTTGGATTGCATTCTAGCTGCCTCATTCAGACTGCATTTTGCTTGGTGGCAATTTACAATTGGGATCTGTGTTAACCATTGACCTTTTTGATGCATTATTTTAAGACTCTTGGGGCAATGTTTCTAAATAGATTCGTTGCCCCCCCTCCCCCCCATACCACGACAGGAACGGAGCTCGCTCTTAAGCCAGGGTACGTTGGAAATGAATCTCTCAGTTTTACTGCTAATGCTCTTCTTAAAACGTGCAGTGTGCCAGAGAGAGCCTCTTTCTGGAGTTTATAAAATGTAAGATATCTGTCAAGATGTGCTTGGAAGTCCTTTTTTTTTAATCAGGCGAGTGGCACCCAATACAATTGGGATTGTTTCTGTATCTTTCAGCCCCATTTTCTTCCTCTCTGATTGCATCTTTTGATACACGAGGATCTTCTCTTTCTCCGCAGAATAATCACTGGCACCAACACTTCTATTAGCAATGCTCTTCTTGTACTTTTTCTCTGTTACTACAATGTCCGGTTTCCTTGCATTGAGCTTTTTTTTTTTTTTTTTTAATTAGTTGGAATAGGAATAGCCCAGGTGATCACAACATCTTCATTCTCTGCAATTTTTTCAGGGTTGTGCTCCCAGTGCCTTTCAGGTACCGCGATGTTATAGTGGTTCCAGTTTCCAATGGATGAACGGTGCCTCCTTAATATACCTTTCTGTATACAGATCTTCTGACATTAGCACATGACACCCATCAAAGAGATATATAACTGTTTCCAGTTCTGTTTTACAGAATCTGCATTTATCTATGTTAGCAGCATTTTCTAGACAGGCTGTGAACTATCTGGTCCATAGTCCAGTGTTCTGTTTTGTATTTATCGATCTCTTGTTTTTAGGTTTAAATTTCACTTATTTATTTATTTATTTATTTATGTATTTGATTGAAAGCTGCTCCCTCCACTTCACAGTGTTCAATGCGAATTACAACAATATCATTTAACACAGCATTGCACATAGAAAACATCTTAAAATCAAAGAATGTGCATAATGCCACAATTCTGTAATGAAGAACAAATCCAGATTATTCTGTAATATTTCATTTTGAATAAAATCTTCCTTAATTTGTACTGACCATGCATTAATGCAGTCTATGCGATTAAAACTGTCTTCCACTTTATCTATAAGGCCACAACCCACTCCCTCTATAGCTGGAGAAGCTAAAACCCTTGGTCTGACAAAATACTGGCGTCAAACATGGCGACCCTCATATCTAACCCTCCTGCACACCACCGGTATAGTTGTTCCTATAAAGGTACATATATAATCAGAAATAAAATAAAGACCCAAGCAGTCAGCATTTTTGCCATGGTACCAACTTTCAAGAGATCCTGAAAACCTTTAAGATGATCTTAATAACAGACTCAGGCCAGAGTCCAAGATCCTGCTAAGAGGCACACGAAGGGGCCAGCCCTTTGGCAGGTCATTAGGCAAAGGCCCGCCAGGCCTGCCCACCTAGGCAGTCTGCCTTGTGTCCCGTGCCAAATGACATCATCAGACTGTGATGCAGATCTTTCCTCCCACCAGCAACTATTGAAACGATTCTGGAACCCAAGAAACGGCAAAGTTGTCATTGCAGGCAAGTATTAAAAGTTCTCACAGCAACAGAGAAGGCCAGTTCATAGTGGCCTAGGAGGGTTGCCTTTTATCTCGTGCTGAGCATCTTTCGGGGGGGGAGTGATGTCATTAAATCTCGTCTCTTCCCATCAGTGACTATTCAAATGATTCAGTGCCAAATCCAACTTTTTCTATCTTTTTTTTTTAAACACTGAAAGAGCTTCTCAGTACAGGGCCTTTCCCTAATAGCTACTAGAGGAAATACCTCTTCTTATCCATTTCTGTGTCTGGTTTTGATTCACATAGGGTTTGTAAAGTAATTCTCTATATTTCCTATTATATTTATACTTTTGCCAATTGTCTTTCCTCATTGGCTGGTCTAATTCTTTAAAGAGTTTTTAGCTTGTTTTACAAATTCTATTCTTTCTTGCCCCTTGTGTGCTGCTAGATTCTCTTTCATTCCTTCTATTTGTGAAAATGATTGTCCAAGCATTAGAATGGAGACTGATTTTGACTGTTTAATTTCGAAGTTCAGCATATTTGGATCTGTTGATGCTATTGGGAATGCTGAAGGCCTAAAATGGCAGTTCTAACTGTGTAATGTATTTCTGTAAGGCCCATACCACCTTCAGCTTTTGGAATGTACAGTTTCAGCATATACTAATTCTAGATTTTTCTTCTAGATTTTCTTGATGGGCATAGATGAGTTTTCTTGTTCTTACATCCAACTCTTTGAGATCTTTATTGGGACAGTCTAAAATTCCAAAAATGTAAGAGAGTAAGGGAATTGATAGCTTTTATCTTATTCCATGCTGTTAGAGCACTTTTCAATATCATCTTCAGTTTTCTGTAATATTCTTTGCTGATCTTTTCTGTCAGTAACTTATGCTGGATTGTTGTACCATCTTCTATTACTAGATATTTATGAACACCTTTCTGCTCAAATTCTTTTATATAGTAAATGATGGCAGATAAAGACCAAATGGTCCATCCACTCAGCCCAGCAAGTTGCTTTTGGTAATAACTGCCAATCCTTGCAGGTTATCCCCATGCCTTCTGTTATAAGTAGTAATTGCCGCTTCATGCATTACCCCCATGCCTACTGTTAAGAGCAGTAATTGCATTCTGTGTAGGTTAGCCCCATGCTTACTGTTAAGGGTAGTAAGAGCTGTTTTTGGTTTTTCTTAATTTTCCTTCAAGGAAGGTCACCTTAGTACATTTGTCCAGGCCATACCTCATCTTGTCACCTGAGAAGCTCTTCACTAAGAGTGGTTCCTCTAAATGACAATCACTGAAGCTGTAAAGCATCAAATTATCTACAAATAGTAGGTGCAATGTTATCTATGGATCGCTAGTACCTCTAGGATTAAGGATAGATTCATAGCACAAGGAATAAAAGGATTCAGTACCAGACCAAACAAGAGTGGTGAAGGAATCTCCCCGAAATATTTGTTGCTAGATCTTGATGAAAGGAATGACTTATTGTGCATCTTCATAACTTAGACAAAATGTAATCTCTACATTTTCATGGTAAAGTTAATGTACTCAAAAAATCCAGAGTTCATGCTGAATGTTTCAAGGCAATTTATTATCCAAGAATATGGGATACTATGAAAGTTTTTTTCCTTTGTTGTAGTCAAGCCATGCTGTACTTAGGTTTTGACAGCTGATCTTGATAGCTTTATTTAGCACGTACTTTTGTTCGCGCACCAGGTGCAAACAAAGGTACGCTGGATCAGATTTCGGAGCGGCCTCGGAGGGAACTTTCCTTCGGCCTCCTCCCACCTTCCCCTCCCTTCCCCTACCTAACCCACCCCCCCAGCCCTATCTACACCCCCCCTACCTTTATCGCAAAAGTTACGCCTGCCCCAGGCAGGCGTAACTTGCGCGCGCTGGCCAGCTGCCGCCGTGCGATTCCCCAGCTCGGGAGTGATTTCTGAGGCCTCGGCCATGCCCCCGAAACGCCCCCGGGTTGGAACCACGCCCGTGGTCACACCCCCAGAACGCCCCCAAGTGATGTGTCACCGTGACACGCCCCCCTGACACGTCCCCAACACGCCCCCCCCGGAAAGCCCCAGGACTTACACGCATCTCGGGGCTTGCGCGCGCCACCGAGCCTATGCAAAATAGGCTCGGTGCGCGCAGGGGGCTTTGAAAGGGTTACGCGCATAACTTATGCGCGTAACCCTTTTAAAATCTACCTCTAAGTAAACTTAATTAATAGCAGGTAATGGACTTCTCCTCCAAGAACTTATCCAATCCTTTTTTAAACCCAGCTACACTAACTGCACTAACCACGTCCTCTGGCTACATATTTTTGCACCTGCTCATTATCTGGCATAAAGTGATATTAAGCGTGTTTTTTTATTTTATAGTACTGACTGGGTGGGAGGTCTCGGGGAACTGGGAAGTTTTCAGGATGAAGAACCAGGGAGGTGTCAATGACCTGGAGAAGGACTGGGCAAACTGGTGACTATTTAGTACAATTGGTCATTTCCTTGATACTCGCTTGTTTTAAAATTAGCCGTGAAAATTTGGACTTATTTTCTTATTTTTCTTATTTTACTTTCACACCTAAAATGTACACGCGTATATTTGAAAAACAGGAAAAGTATGCGCGTTCAATGCATTAATGTACATATTTCATTGCATTGCTTGTATTTGTGCATAAGCCACATATGTGTGTGTGTGTGTGTTGCGGGGTAGAGATACATGTATTTTATAAAATGCGCATATATCATACATGTGGCCATGTGTGTGCATATATGCCTCTGCGTGCAGTTGTTTGAAAGTTATCCTCTGTGATTTCAGATAGCATCCTCCTTGTTTGTAAGACTTAAAATAGCAGCTTTGAAGGACCTCTTTAATACCTTCCTACAAAAAAAGAAACAACTATAAATTAATTGTTTTGTACAATCCATGCAATACAGAGCTTAAAAGGTGCAGAGAATAAGGAAGCTTCTCTATTTCATTGGTTTCTTTCTCTCAAGTCTTATCTACAATAACTGAAGCTGCATAAAAGGATGTGGTGATGGTTTGGAGACATTGGCATCAAACTGCTATTAAAGTGTTCTCTTTTTTTTTTTTTAACTCTAGGTTCGAATAATGGTGGATTTATGTAACAGCACAAAAGGAATATGCCTAACAGGTACATTTCAAATGTCAGCACAGGAATTAAACTGAACGCTTTGCCTGACAGTGTAGCATGCAGGAAGAGGCAACGATTACAGTGCTTTATGTTGGAAATAATTCAAATAGTGTTGAGTCAAAGCAGTTTCCTAATAATGAAAAATAACTTTGATATTCAGGGTGAGCATCTCCTTCCTGGGTTGCCAGAAACTGGACTGGTTTTCAGGAAGTCCACAAGGAATATGCATGAGGTATATCTGCATGCACTGCCTCCATTATATGCAAATGTTATCTCATGCATATTCCTTGTGGATGCCCTGAAAACCTGTTTGTGGCACACCAGGACTTGAGTTGCCTACTCCTATGCTAGAACCAGGCAAAGATGGACTAGTTTTCATCCAAATCCATTGAATTCCCACTGCACATTTGATATTTGTATAGTTTGATTTAGCCCCCATATAGTTTCAGTCTCGTCAGTCTTAAATACATTTTGATGGGATATTCCTATTATAGGGGAAGTGAAGAGATGGATTAACATTAACTGAAAAACTCCGGTGCATAATGTACACATTATCCAAATTCCTCACCTTACTCATAAGTTATTATGTGCAAACGAAGCATTGGACTGTGGTCTGTAGCACTCAATAAATGCCATTTAGCTGTTAAATAGTGAAACTATTTTCCGTACCATAAATTGAGAAAGCTCATTAGCATCCATAATGCCACTTACAAACTGTAAATCATCTCCTGGTATGACCTACATATGACATATTATATTGTGTGCACATTGCCTAAGGCTTCAGTGGTATGCACAGCCCAGGAGTCCTCCAAACACAGACACAGAAGAAGGTCTCCAGATTTGGCACTGTTTAAACAATAAAGTTTGGACCCTGCTTTAATAACGGACATCAGTAATATTTTTCTTTGTGTCACTTATTATGAGTGCACATTCTATAACTAACACAGATAATATCCTAGATGAAAATCATGCCACAGAGAAGAATTTTCTAAGAATAGTTGACAAATGAAAGATTAAATGGACACAGTCAGGGCTTGCAAATCTCTTACAGATCAGTCTTTTTCTCCCAGTGTTATTTGTCACTGTACACTAAGTTGTACATTGCATTCATTTTAGTCTGTTGTTTTTTAAGCTTTATAATTAATAATTATTTAAAAAAAAAAAAAAAAAAAAAAAGAGTTTAAATGAAAGTTTTGGGGCCGCAGTATGATGTTTATTTGCAGGGGTGACCATCTGTGAACTGAAGCAACCGAAACCCAGTGGCAGCTCAGTAGCAATGGGACGGCTCGTTTGGCTTCAGTTTGCATGTCCTGGCCACCCTGCTGTGTCCGTTAAATGTATGTTAGGAATTTTGAAACTTTCAAAGTGTCCACCTGATGATGTATAATGAGGGTAATTTTCAGTGGCCTATGTAGGGCTAAAGTTTGCACACACAGGGGTAGATTTTAAAAGGAGCGCGCGCGGCGTACATGTGCGCGTGCTACCCAGTGCGCGCACACGTATGCCTGTGTGCAAGTTATAAAATCAGGGGTCGGCGCACGCAAGGGGGGTGCACACCGAGCCGCGCTACCTTCCCCCGTTCCTTTCCCCCTAACCTAACCTTCCCACCCCTTCCCCTAACCTTTCCCCCCCTAGCCCTACTCTAACCCCCCCAAAATTGTTATCTTACTTTTTGCACCTGCCTTTGGCCCCGCCCCGGACCGCCTCTTTAAGTAAAGCCCCGGGACTTACATGCGTCCCGGGGCTTTATGCGCATCACCGGGCCTTTTTTAAAAATAGGCCCGGCGCGCGTAAATCCTCCAGATTTACGCGCGTAACCTTTTGAAAATCTGACCCAAAATGCGCCTGCAGACTTAAGCGTATCAGTCTCCTTTGAAAATGTAGCAAGTATGCGCGGAACGCCGAATAGCTGATGCACCCAGGTTCACGCCCGCTCATTAGGAAGCGGAGAGGTGCGTGCGCAGATTTATGTGCGTCAGTAATTTCGCACCTCAGCTCTGGCCCCATTCCCTCCTGGAACACACCTTTCTGGAGGATGTGTACGTTACTTGGTATATAATGCACATTTCTCGTGCGCTTTAAGCTAGGAGCATTTCAGAGCCGCTCTGCCTTTACAGTAAGCAGCGCTTGGCTGAGAATTCTTTTCACACTGCGATAAATAATCCGAGTACAGCAATTAATGGATTAAGTAGCTCTACGCTAATGAAAGGGATTACAGATATTCATCTCTTTCATCAAATTGCAGTGAAACCAGAAAGGTTTGTGGCCAAATCCACTTCCAGTAGGCAGTAAAAAAAAATTGATGAGAACTACAGATTTTCTTTTTTTTTTTTTTACTTCAACTACTGAATTCTGTTTTCCAAAGACTTACGACCAGTCAATGCCTATGAAATGATATCTTTGGTACGAATGGCTCACAGTATTTACTCAGATTACTACATTCTAGCTGTAACTGCAGACTGACTTTGACTTTCTGTGTTTTCTGCCTTCTTCGTTATCTCAGGACCACCTGGGCCAGCTGGTAAGATACCCATTCTTTTGTAACTTTCCATTTGAAAATAATTAAAATTGGAACATTTATTTGTAAATGAAACCTGGAGAAAGCATTTTGCCATTGTGTGTGCTTTTGTCTGACTGCAATGTATTTTAATAGAATTATTCTGGGCAATCTTCAGTAAGTCGCTTAGTGGCAAATAGTACCCATGGAGCTTTTATTGAATTTTCAAATAGAAATTAGCTTGTTATTTCTGCGGATGGTCTTATATGGTGGAAAAAATGGAAGTATATTTGAAAATGTAATATATGCTTGCATTCTACCCCCTACCTCCTGACTTCATTAGGCCCTGTAAGAATACCCAATTTTTAAGTGGTTAAATATGGCTGCCAGTTTTCTTTCTTTTTACATTTTGACAGTCGTACGTTTTTCCTCATAAACAGCTCCTCTAGGTTAATAATATCTTTCTGCTGTATATTTTTCTAAGTTCCAAATGTGGGTGAATTGAGCGCTATGTTATAAGCAATCATTTTAGGTCAGCATCAATGTTGCAGGTTAGAGATGTCACTATGGCTGAAATACATGCACTCAGGGCCGGTGCTAGGGTGTTGGACATCCTGGGTGAACCTTTGGTCTTGCATCCGCTCCTGAGGACAGCTCCAGCACAGAGCTCTCTTCCATGGTGACAGTGGCTCTGGCAAAGCACCCCCATGACCTCTTCCCTTAATCTCTGCCCCCTGCCAATAATGCCCTGCATCACTCCTTGCTCTCCCTGCCCAGCATCTGGACTTCTCTCTTCTTCTCCCCCTCCCCATAGTATTCTCCTCTTTCCCCCCTCCATTCCACTCCATGCCTAGCATACCAGCATCAGTGCCATCATGCTTGCTTTCTTTCCACCTCGTCTTCATCCACCCAGCACCTTCTCTCTTTTTCCACCATGCCAACTGCTGAGCACCAATGTTTCTCCATCCCCACCCACTCAACACTCTCTCATTTTCTCCCCCCGCCACTCACTGTATACCCTCTCTCCACCCCACCCACTCACCCTGTAATATCTTTCTCTCTCGCCACCCCTCCACATTTACCCAGCATTTTATTTCCCTCTTTCTCTCCCCTCCTCATGCCGGGCTTCCTCCTGCATTTTTCATCTGCTGACAGATGTGCTTTACCAGTGGGCCCTGCTCAGGATGGTCTCCACCAGTGGCCCCAGGCCTCTTCTTTCTGGCTGCTGGTGGGATGAATTCTGCCAGTGGCTCCACCTCCAGGCCTTTTCCTCTTCTTTAGTTGCTGGTGGGATGGGCTCTGCCAGTGACCCCCAGGCCTCTTTCTCGTCTTTGGCTGCTAGCAGGATGGGTTCTACCAGCAGCCTGGGACCTCTGACTCCTATCTGACTGCTGACTGGATGAGCTCCAGTAGCATCCCCCCAGACCTCTTTCTCCTCTTTGACTGCTGGTGGGAGGTGCTTTGTCAGTGGCCCTGGAACTCGTGCTGGTTGGATTTTGCTGTCCCTAAGGCTGTGGCACTCTCGGTGACCACTTATTTTGACTAATGAAAGCATTAGCCCTGCATGCACTGTAATGTAAGAATCAGTGTTCAGATATGTGATAAATGAGCCAAAGCCAGCTGAGCACCTAAAGATGATTTCCCAATAAAAATAATATGAGAAAATAAAAAAAAGAGAAAATAAACCATGACCAGCATAAACAAAAGAAATAGCATTTAACAAAAAATGTGTTTTAAGAATGTCTTTTTAATAGAATGATTTCACTAGACAGCTCTATTTAGCAGCTTTGTGGGGACAGATTTTTAAATGTTGGGTCTAGTGACCTAACTGCTGAAGTAAAGTGGTTAGGTCATTTGAAAGTCTACCCTAGCATGAATAAGATTTAGGGGTCTGCACAGAACAAATGTTTGGTTCTTTTTGTTTTGTTTGGGGATGGGGGTGGTTCCAGTCGAATTTCATTTTGTTGGCGTGGGATTTTGTTGCTTTTTTTTTTCACCTTTTATCCATTTTGGAAAATAGTATATGCTATTTCCCAAAATTAATAACCCCAAAGTTTTTTTTTGTTTTTTTTTTAGTTTTTGGAGGCATTATTCCTTCATTTCAGGGAAAATGGAAATGGGTAGTTTCAGTTTGGATTCCACGTTCATTTTAAAGAAATGCACACCCCTAATAAGATGTTTGATGCCCTTATGGCTTGCTAAATAGATTTGCTGTTAGCAATTTCCTTCTTCCTATTATAACCCTTCAGGAACACACGCATAATGTGTTGGCTGCTGGCCCAGTCCTTGGCTCAAATTAGCTGGATGGGTGTTGAAATTCTACACTTATTTTTTATTTTTTGGTGTTTTGTTCCAGTTGAAAACACTTTTTGTCCCAGTAGCTTTTTTCTTCTTCTTTGGCCTTCTGGATCTAGTGGAACCTGCTCCATCTATGGCTACATCATAATGAGCCTTCATTGGCAGCTACCAGCAGCTTTTTCCCCATTTTAATTCCCTCATCATTTTCTGTCTGTATTGCAGTGACTTATCTTCAGTAGGTGGTCAAGAGCATAGGTCTCTTCAGAACTGAGTACATGTGCAATCCCCAGCTGTACCTATAGGTGGTGCTGTTGTGAGATGGCTGTGACTTCCTACCCTAATCCCCTCTTAGAAGTTGTGAGCTTTGCCTCTGCAGCATTTTCAGCCCTTGCCAGGCAGAAGAACAGAAGTTCTGAAAGTCAAATCTGGATCTCCTTCATGCCAGAGTTCAGCCCTACCACTAATCCATTGGGCTAACCTGAAAATCATTCATAAAACATACAGGAAGCTGCACTATTTTGTTAAATGTTATTTCTTGTGTTTGTCCTGGTCATTGGTTATTTTATTTTGTCATTTTGTTTCTTATATTATTTTCATTGGTAAAACATCTTCAAGTGCTTAGCTGGCTTCATCATATCTATCATGCATCTGCATGAATTCGTACATTCAGTGCATGCATTTGTGCCATAGTGACATCTCTAACCTGCAACACTGATGCCAACCTAAAATGTTTACTTATGACATAGGGCTCTATTCACCTGAATTTGGACTTAGAAAATGTACAGCAGAAAAATATTGGTCTGTCTATAAGAACTGTTTGGTATTGTGCTGGGCAGGTGAAAAACATATGTCAATATAAATGAATGTTATAGCTTATGTGAATGGATGTGGATAGTGTGTTGAGTGCTATAAATAGTATGCATGTGTGAGTCCTGCTTCTGAATGTACTTGTGATGTATTCCAGTAATATATGCAGCTCGTGATCTCCTGCAGTCTTGAAGATCCATAGTGCTGTGTGAAAAGATGAGATGTGTATCTGTGAAGAAGAGTTTGTGTGCATGTAGAATGTGTGTGGTATCCAACTATGTGTCTCTGAGGTGTGATAGAATGAGAGAGTGAATTGTCATGAAGGAAGAGAGAGACTTTGATTATGATAAGTGAGTTGTGCTTGTTTTGGTTAATATAAGAGTTAAAATAGTCCAATGTGGTCTTTAGAAGGTGGCTGTGATCCTCAGAGAGGGAAAAAAAGGCAGCACTGACCTTTTTAAAGCACCCTTTGCATGGTAACATTTAGACAGTGTTTACAAATACGTAGAACTTAGTAAAAAGAATAAAAAATAAAACATTTAGTTGGTTGTTATGTGTTGGAGTGAAAAAGCGGGTTGGTTGCAGCTAGCTTACGTATTCTTTTTTTCACAAGCATAAAAAAAATAAAATTATTCCTATAGGAAGTCAGAAGCTACATGGCTACAGCAGAGATCTGATCCAGGCTTATATACCTGAGTCTAAGAGCTGCCTTTGTACATTTAGGAAGTATGTATGTGAGAGTATTTGTGGTTGTGGTTGTATCTGTGCCAGAGTAAAGGGGATTAATGATGTATTTGAGAGTAGATCCTCCTTCTACTGGAAAATATTTTTTTTTCAGTTTATGATGAATATTTTTCATTTTTTTGGCAGAATACCTCCCTAACACCTGCTTTTAGAAAAGTTGCTATTCAGCAAAACCTGAATTTTTTTTTTTCTGTTCACCCTCCATAGGCCAAAATGAATTTGGGTGAATCAAACTGCAGAGCTAAAACATGACATACTTTTTACATAGTTATTTCTTTGGTAAGGAAGTCAGGACACTGGAAATTGTATGAAATGTCACAAACAACTAATTGTGTAGCATGACTTGTCTTACCTTATTGTTTTCTCTGCTTTTGCCGAGGACTTCCTGGATTTGATGGATTACCTGGGCAGAATGGTTCAGATGGATTTCCTGGCATCCCAGGACAGAAAGGAGAACCAGGAAAAAGAGGGAAATTAGGTATAGAAGTAATATTTCATAAAAACAGGATTCCAACCTGTTGCATAGTGCTAACACATCACATAGCTATATGTTTCCAGCCTTGGTGGCAACACATTTCTGGAGCTTAGTCAGCATGCGAGAAGGGTCATTATTATTATATTTATTTGCATTAGCATTCAGTCACTTTACATAGAATATTGTGCATAAGGAAATCACAGATTATGAAAACATACACATCCAAAACCAGTAAAGAAAGAGGGAATAGCCTTGAAGTGCTATTATTATCTGTAACTGGGTAGTCCAAGGCACAGGGTGATGGTGTGACCTTGTGCACCAAGAACAATTAGAAAAGCAGAAACTCAGACTCCTATTTCTGGAGTTCTGGGCTTTAACTACTAGATGGCACCTCCTCACTTTTCTTAAGTGTTAATGTTGAAAGAAATCTTCCTAAACTATTTGTATGTTATTGCATGCAGGATGGGCTAGAGTCCAGGTTGTGCAGGGTATCTGACAGCTCTACACCTGCTAAACTGCTATTTAAAAACCAGAGAGGCTAAGGTGTGCTTTGGGTGCATTTCCAATATGGTGAATGGCTGGGGCCCATGTTTCATGCTGGCCCCGGGTTTTCCTTTCTTCTTTGAGTGAACCACGCAGGAGCGTTGTGCTCGCTTCTTAAATATTTTTGCTTTTCTTTCCAAAAGGGAACGCTGCGCTTTGGAAAGCAGTAGGCAGATATAGTGCCAGAAGTGCACTGCTGTTCCTCTTCTCTTAGCCAAGCGCTGTCAGATAATGTCACCGCATGACAAGTAGCTCTTAAACAATTTTCAAAATTATCGGGTCCTTTTACATTAGCTGAAGTGCAGGTGCACATTGTTCGCCCTCCATCCTGAATTCCTGGTTACATGTAATTGTCTGAAAAAAACTGAGAAAATCAAATTAGGTGTTCCTGATACTAGACAATCTGAATCATTTGCAAACTGCAGGGTGACTAGCAACGACCCAAAGCTGACTGCATCCCCAGCGCTAATACATTTGTTTTATGTGGTTGCAAACTTAATAGCTTGCAAATTGGAAATAAAAGTCTAACCCTTTTTTTCATGGAGATTACTGTTCCAAAGGGCACACAAAAGAATTTATGTCTCTGAGGCTTTCACTCTCTGTCTACCCCTCTTCCTTGTCTCCAAAGGGTGGGTTCTTGCTATGGGGTTGAAGGCAAACTTTCTTGGCCCAGGCGCTTTTCTCCGAATGTGTGCAAGGTTCCCATAGCTCGCTCTGATGGTTAACAGTGCTGTAACGCTGGGGACAAACAGGCAGGACACAGCATTGGGTGTTCAACAAAAATGTTATTGATTTATTCAAGAGGGTGAATCAAAGTGCAGTCAGGTAGTGCCGTGTGAGTTACAGCTGCTGCTGTACTACTTACAATTTGAAGATTGCTCCTTCCCACCGCTGAGAGTGAAAGTAGCGGCACTGTGAAACGCATACCTAATTTTACCGGTGGGGAGGAAGGAGCAAGGCTAGGTTAGGGGAGGAAAAGTACATGCAAGGATTTAATTTTGAAATCCTCGCGCACGCTTTCACGCACGTACTTTGCTCCTGCGGGAATGAAAGTAGTGGCTTCCCCCACTGGCCCGAGTTTTTAAAAGGAGACTTCATGGGCAGTTTCCCTTTGAATATTCGATTGCAGGTCTGCAGGCACTAGCGCTGATTTTCTGTCAGGTCACGTCAAGTTGCCAACCTGAAGCATTTTTTAACTCGCTTCCTTTTCCCCATTGCGGCTGGACAGGAAGGTAAAATGGCCTCAACCTTCAATTATGAGGGCAATTTTTCAATAGCATTGGAAGTTCTCTCTATGAATTCAGTTTAGATCAGTGGTTTATACGTTATGAAGGGTTCTGGAGTGCATCTCATTGTTTCATTTATGGCTTGTAAAAATGAAAGAGAATTGTGTGGTGGATACGTGAAACCTTTTGAAGCTGGAAAGGGGTCCGTGTTCCCTGAAAGGCTGGGAGCCCCGGCTTTAGAAGGATGCTCACAGATATTCAATGCCCGGGCTTCCGGATCCAGGGAATGGCCATCACCTTGGTCTACAGATTATCACCTCCAGTCAGAAAAAAAAACATGAATACAGATAAAAAAAATCTGAAGAAGGTCTCTATTTTATTCAGACTAGTCCCACACTGGCAGGCAGTGCCTGGCAGGGATTTCCCGTAACCAAAAACTTCACCAAGTGAGGGAAATTGGCCTCATTCGAAACTGAGCTTCTTCTACTTCAAGAGCTAACTCACCTCTAACTAGCCTCTCCTCTCCTCTCCTCTAGGCAGGAATCAGTCCATCTCAGGACAATCCTCAGGGGGAGGTGCAGATCGGATGGTTTCTAACTCACCTCTAACTAGCCTCTCCTCTCCTCTCCTCTAGGCAGGAATCAGTCCATCTCAGGACAATCCTCAGGGGGAGGTGCAGATCGGATGGTTTCTAACTCACCTCTAACTAGCCTCTCCTCTCCTCTCCTCTAGACAGAATCAGTCCATCTCAGTGCATTCCTTAGGGGGAGGTGCAGATCAGATGGTTTCTAACTAACCTCTAACTAGCCTCTCCTCTCCTCTAGGCAGGAATCAGTCCATCTCAGGACAATCCTCAGGGGGAGGTGCAGATCGGATGGTTTCTAACTCACCTCTACCTAGCGTCTCCTCTCCTCTAGGCAGGAATCAGTCCATCTCAGGACAATCCTCAGGGGGAGGTGCAGATCGGATGGTTTCTAACTCACCTCTAACTAGCCTCTCCTCTCCTCTCCTCTAGGCAGGAATCAGTCCATCTCAGGACAATCCTCAGGGGAGGTGCAGATCGGATGGTTTCTAACTCACCTCTAACTAGCCTCTCCTCTCCTCTCCTCTAGGCAGAATCAGTCCATCTCAGTGCATTCCTTAGGGGGAGGTGCAGATCGGATGGTTTCTAACTCACCTCTAACTAGCCTCTCCTCTCCTCTAATCAGGAATCAGTCCATCTCAGGACAATCCTCAGGGGAGGTGCAGATCGGATGGTTTCTAACTCACCTCTAACTAGCCTCTCCTCTCCTCTAGACAGGAATTAGTCCATCTCAGGACAATCCTCAGGGGGAGGTGCAGATCGGATGGTTTCTAACTCACCTCTAACTAGCCTCTCCTCTCCTCTCCTCTAGGCAGGAATCAGTCCGTCTCAGGACAATCCTCAGGGGGAGGTGCAGATCGGATGGTTTCTAACTCACCTCTAACTAGCCTCTCCTCTCCTCTAATCAGGAATCAGTCCATCTCAGGACAATCCTCAGGGGGAGGTGCAGATCGGATGGTTTCTCTTTCTCTGTTGTTACCTACATGGGCAGCAATCTATGGCCATCTAGCGGGTGACCAGGGAGTCCTCCAAAAAGTGAGAGACTAAGACATTAACTTTCAAACAGGTGCACAGGCACACATATATGCATGTGTGGGTGCGAACCCAGAGACGAGTCAATTTTATAACATATGCTCATATGTTATCAGATAGCCTGGGCACAGGTATGCACTCACGCACAAATGCATAAAGTCAGGTATGAGCCGCGCAAGTTGGGGAATTTTCTAACAGGTGCGCATCCTCGCCATGACCATGTTCACCAGTTTGCCCAGAGCTAGGCCCTTCAAACCCCTCTGATTCTTTAGCCTGCACTCCCCCCCCCAGCTAATCCAGACCTCTTAAACTCCTCACGGATGCCTGTTTTGTGTTTTTTTTTAATTTACACCTACTCCATAGCAGAAGTAAAGTTACGCGTCACTGGACCCAAGCATGCATCCAAGCGAATAGGTAATTGTGCACACATCTTGGCCACGCCCTGGAACGCTCATGCCCTGCCCACACCACACCCCTTTTTTCTCTGATGCGAGATGTGCACACATCACCCTACTTTATAAAACCGGGTGGCTATATGCATGTCTTACATGCGTGCACATCGCCTGATTTTTGGCGTGTGCCTGGCTTTTAAAATTTCCCTCTAAGGTTTTAGCATACCCTCGCTCTTCATGGCATAATGTGCTAATAAAGATGAAAATCAAAAGACTGCAGAAAGAGACCTAATCCTGGGAATGTATGAGTTCTGCTCACCCTGAGATTGTTGGGGGGCAGTCTCAGTAGGGACTTTTTCTCACCCCCACCCCCAGAGAACTACTTTCTTCTTAACTACTATTCTCTACCTTTGGTATTTCTGTCTCTCTCTCTTCTCATTTTCTGCCCTTCTCTCTATTCCTCTTTTTATTTTCTGTTTCTGGCGTTCTCCCTCCTTTTTTCTTCTTTTAATTCTCTCTTCCTTATTTGTCTCTTTCCTTCAACAGCAGATATTTCAATACTTTCTCTTTCTGTTTCTGTCTTCGTCTCCTGTTTTTTCATCATCCTATTCTTCCTACTTTCTCTCCTTTCATCATTTCACTTCCTCTTTCTCCTGTGCTCTCTCCTCCATTCCTCTTATCTGTCTCATAAGAACATAAGATATGCCATACTGGGTCAGATCAAAGGTCCATCAAGCCCAGCATCCGGTTTCCAACAGTGGCCAATCCAAGTCACAAGTACCTGACAAGTACACAAACATTAAATACATCTCAAACTACTATTGCTTATTTATTAATAGCATTTTATGGATTTTTCCTCTAGGAATTTATCCAAACCTTTTTTTATACCCAGTTACACTAACTGCTGTAACCACATCCTCTGGCAAAGACTTCCAGAGCTTAACTATGCGCTGAGTGAAAAAGAATTTTCTTTGATTTGTTTTAAATGAGCTACTTGATGATAACTTCATGGAGTACCCCCTCATACTTTATCTTCCCGGATCCCTTCTCTCCCCAATCCAGGGTCTTGTACTGCTCCATCTGCCATTGTTGGTCCTCTCTCTCCTCTTTATCTGCCTCTTCTCCCACTCCTTCCTCTCTATCCCCCACCTTTCCTAGCCCTTCCCCTCCCTTTGCTATCTCCTTACCCTTGCTATCCCCCATCTTGCCCTCCCCTCTCTTTCTACTTACTCTTGCTCCCCCTTTCTCTTCCCTCAATTCTTGACCTTCCCTCTCTCTCTCTCACTCACACGTACACTCTTTCTCTCTCGCTCTCTCCCTCTCCTCTTACTGCCCCTCACACAGAAAGCCAGCCACTCTCTCTCTGTGGCTGTCTTCTCCTTTTTGCCCCTTGATCAATGCTGTTACTGTGGGGGTTGAAACAGCAGGAAGGATGGACTGGAGAAAGCACCTCCTGATAGAATGCAGCCTTCCCCTCCCCCCCTTGCTGATTGGCTCTGGTTAGCAGAATGAGCCAATCAGAGGGGAAGTAGCTGCTGGCTGAGAGGCTTCTCCTTGCTGGCTCCTGCCTGCCTTGGCTCCATTCTTCCTATACACGGGTGAAAAAGACGGCGATCCTGGGGGAGGGAAGATGATTTTTAAGAGCCCAAGAACCTGGGTGCTTTCCCAGAGATGCGGAGCTGGGTCTCCAAACCTGAAATCTCCGGGTCAAATCTGGAGAGTTTCCAGGTATGGGGAGATCTGGTGCATGGCCTTAAGCTAAGGACTATGGTTGTGATGGTTGGGGGAATAGGTGAAAAGCCCCAGGTGGTGGCTTTCTGTGCTGAATCCAGGTTCCAGTTGAGTTGGAGGCCCGGTGGAGCAGATGAGAACTGCCAGGTCCCCCAAAATGCAAAACCATTTAAATTCTGGAGACGAGTCACTTGTAATTTCTGTAGGGGATGACTCTGAGGCTTTTCCAGGAAATACAGGCCAAGGGGCCTGTGATGATGTCAGAAAAATAAAATATGAAAGGCTCCAGAAAATGTAAATCTGCAAAAATAAAACACAAAGAGGTCTTGTTTTTGTCCTCAGGACTTACAATGCTATTGCCAGACATTGCATTGCTTCATTAGAAAAAGACAAAAGGTCTGATTTATCAGGAGCTTTTCTACTGTACTGAAAAGACAACTCAAAGTTTAAGGAAGGTGTGAGGCTTGGACAGATAAAAGTTAGTGAACATGGACAGGGCAAGTGCTAAATATAAGTGAGAAGTAAATGATTCTAGAAAGATGTAACAAATACAAGTGAAAATTAAAGGCAGAGGGAAAGGACATTTTTTTTTCTCTTATTGGTAATTTAAATATGGGCTTGCGTATGTTAGTCTACCAACAGATCTACTTTGCAGTTTGTAAAAACAAATCCTAGGGAGGGTAATTTTATGGCCCATTGCGTAGGGCTGAAGTCTGGGGAAACTTTGAACTTTCAGACCTTAGCCCGAACTTTCAGAATGGACATATGCGCATAGGTCCACTTTGAAACTTTGGCATGTGCATGGTTGTACACACCTGCTCCCAAGCACATCTAACTTTCTGCATTTCCATTTACATGCATGCTTTCAAAAAAATGCAAGGATGCACAGAAATGTTTTCCCCACCCCCAATTCTCCCCCCCCCCCCCCCCCCGAACACTCTTCCTACAAGCTTTCCTACAAGCTTTCCCAGAGAGCTAAGAGCAGGAAGAATAACAACCCTCCCATCCCACAGCAATTTTGTAATGTTTATTTGCTTTATTTATGTGTTCTTAGTAGATCTTAGTTTGTATTCTACTTTATAATAGATTAACTGTTCGATATGTTCCATGTAAACCGCCATCCCGGCGATAGTTATCTCTGTTAGCTGTGAACCGGAGTGATATGTATATTATACAGAAACTTCTGGTATATAAAAACAAAAAATAAATAAATAACTAAATAAATTTTGCAAGCACAGGTAAGAGTTTGCTTGAAATGAGGGGTTTCAAACATACTTTGACATGCACAATCCCCCTAATTAATTTTCAAAGCGCTACTTAGATGCATAAAACAGATTTTATGCACCCAAGTCGCTGTGAAAATCAAGCTGTAAGTAGACAGCTTCCAAGTATCACGATGGAATTTTAGAGTTTCAAAGTACTTAAAATTGCAGGTCTCTAAGATATTACTATGCCTCTCCTTTCAGTGAAAAATGATGGTGTGACCAGATAAACAAATTTAGTCTCATTTTCCTCCTTAAGTTTTGTATGAAAAATGAAATGCTCTTATAAATTGACAAGGGGAAGATATGTGTTATAAATGAATAGTCAATATCCATAAAATAAAAGTGAAATGGATTTTTTTTTACTCTGCTTGGCATTGCGACATTTTTCAGCTTCCATTAAAATAATGGCATTCTATGTTTTCTCTCCATTGATGGTGCAGTCCCTTTGGAAGCCTTCCAGTTTGACTGCTACCATAAGATTTAGTAAAGTGGCACATAGCACACATCCAATAAGAGAGGAGGGTCCTCTATGCAGACAAGTAGCAGATTTTTTTCAGGGGACTTTTTCATGAGTGTTGAGAATGTGTTATAATTGTACTGCAACAGTATTTTCCTGAAACAAACTGATGGGTCTCACTGAGTTTCTAGCTATCTCATGGAAAATTTTTAGAAGCTGCTGGAAATGTGTTTAATATCACTGTACTGAGTTAGCTAATACTGAACCTTTTGAGCTACTAGGGCTTCTGTACTGCTCTGTGTGAGTAGAGTTGCTGGTTGTTTACTGCTCCCTATTGCCTTGTTAATGGAAGCAGTGCTGTTTCACTGCTTTTGCAAAAGAAGAAACTTCCTTGGTTTGTTTTTAATTTACAAGGAAGTCTCTTATTAACTGTTGTCTCACAACAGTTCAACAGAAACTGGTATTTTATATGGCTAGTATCTAGTTGGTTTTCTGTGGAAAGAGACTATCATATTTCAAAGCTGGGTACTGGAATGGCAAGTTGCAAGCCTTGGCCCTTTATCAGAGATTTTCACTGCACTTGTTTGTTTTCAAACATGAACTGCAGTGCCTTGTCACAAAGGAAATGCATCTTGGATGCAGGCAATGATAAATCAAACACTAGCAGCCCAATTCACTTAGACTTTTCTCCTGTTTTCTGTCCATGGGATAAAATCTTTGTGACTCTGGTCCTGTGTCTGAAACAGTTATGATTTTATTGCTTGTTTTTACCCCAAAAGTGATATTCTAGCACTGGACATTAGGATCTTATGGTTAGGGTTGTTGGCCAATGACCATCTTTTCCATTACAGAATATAAGTGAATCCAGGATGGGTAGAGTACAGGACAGAATTATGACATGCTGCAGCATCTGAAAGCAGAGTATGGAGCAGGAATTCCATGGATGATAACTAAGAAGGGCCTGGCTAAAATCACTGCACTTTGTGCTCTCATTTTTGAAAGGGATGCTGTAGGTCAGACAAGTAAAATTGCCAACAACAAAGATGACCTGACATGGTTCTTCATCTGTACAGCTGTGTCGGGGCATTGGTATCTCTCTTTTATTGTTTCATGTGGATTATCAGCAGATCCTATCGGTTTCTATTTCCCGTGTAGGCAGGCAGGCATGCCACAGTTTGCAATTTTCCATCTTTTTCCGGTTGAAAGTAGGAATAATAACTGTGACCAGGGAACCAGCCCTTCCACAGAGAAATTTGAGATGATACTCGACATGCTCTTAAGAGTGAGATTTATTCCTCTCTTAATATGTGCAAATCAAACCTATATGGAGCCGCTTGTTCCAGAGAAATGTTCACATTTCCAGCAAGAAAACAATCCCAAAACACTTTGACTGGTAAACCATATGGCCCACGCTCCTCAGATAGGCCTTTTAGATTTGACAGGTATTCGATGTCTCCCGAGGATTCATTGCCCAGTATCCTTGGAACTGCCAGCAATACTAACACTAATTCTGTAACTTACATGTTTGTCAAAACAGCCAAAGTTCCTCATTGAAAGTCTGCCCTGAAATTTCAAACATCTTGTTTGTAAATGTTTAGGTGCACCTGGATCCATAGGGGATCAAGGTGAAAAGGGAGAAAAAGGAGACCCAGGTGAGCTGGGCACTGCTGGCAAAGATGGATTACCTGGAGAGAAGGGTGAGAAAGGTGATGCGTACAATGATGTCATCATAGAAGGTGAGTCTAAGGCTATTTTGATTTGTTTTTAGAAGAAAATGTCACTTAATGTAACTTAACATCATAATTGTTTGTTAAATTGTCCTTGGCAGACTGGGAAAGTCATGGTCACAGTGACCAGCTTCAGTGACTATTTTCCTAGGATAATATGTCCAGCTTTCAAATTACAAATGCACCATGCTGAGCCTTTGGCATTAATATGAAACTGCTGCCTAAAACTTTGATGCTATAAGCTCAAAAGACAGTTAAATAATAACAATCATAGCTAAGAAAACCCAGTGGGCTTGATTTATTAAGGGTCTTCTATATAGAAATCATGGAAAAACATTTAAATTAGCACATGTATCATTAACATAATGATAAATTAGATGAGATATCCCCCAATTACCTCCTGTTGAGAAGGTCAGGAAACCTATGAGATTATTAGTATTAGGGATGTGAATCGTGTGCCCGATCGTTTTAACGATCGGGTTCGGCTGGGGGGGGAGGGGGGGGGGAAATCTGATCATTAGAGATGTGAATTGGAATCGGTTCCGATTCCAATTCACATCACTAATTTGTTTTAGTGAGGCCCGTGCCAATAAAAAAAACCCCACCCCGACCTTTTAAAATTACCCCCTTAGCCTCCCCCACTCTCCCGACCCCCCCCCCCCAAACTTTTTACACATACCTGGTGGTCCAGGGGGGCCGCGGGGAACGATCTCCCATTCCCGGGCCATCAGCTGCGTTAATAAAAATGACGCCGAGGCCCTTTGCCCTTACCATGTGACAGGGCAAAGGTAGCGCCGGCGCCATTTTGAATATTGGCAATACGGCCTGAGTGCCATCGGCTGCCACCGTCGGCCCCAATGACATAGTGAGGGCAAAGGTAGCGCCGGCGCCATTTTGACTACTGGCAATACGGCCCGAGTGCAGGAGGTCGCTCCCGGACCCCCGCTGGACCCCCAGGGACTTTTGGCCAGCTTGGGGGGGCCTCCTGACCCCCACAAGACTTGCCAAAAGTCCAGTGGGGGTCTGGGAGCGACCTCCTGCACTCGGGCCGAATTGCCAGTAGTCAAAATGGCGCCGGCGCTACCTTTGCCCTCACTATGTCACAGGGACCAACCGTCGGCCCCTATGACATAGTGAGGGCAAAGGTAGTGCCGGCGCCATTTTGAATATTGGCAATACAGTCATCCAGTGCTCCTACCATGTGACAGGGGCCGGCCAATGGCACGGATACCCTGTCACATGGTAAGGGCAAAGGGCCATCGGCGCCATCTTTATGAGTGGCAGCCGATGGCCCGAGAGCGGGAGATCGCTCCCCGCGCCCCCCCTGGACACCAGGTAATTTTAAAAGGTTTTGGGGGGGGGGGTCGGGAGGGTGGGAGAGGCTAAGGGGGTCGGTTTAAAGGGTCGGGTGGGTTTTTTTTTTTTATCGGGCCATCGGCACCATTTATATTAGTGGCAGCCAAAATGGCGCCGATGGTCCGAGAGCGGGAGATCGCGCCGGGACCCCCCCCTCCCACTGGACCACCAGGTATTTTAACATTTTGGGGGGGTTCGGGAGGGTGGGGGAGGGTAAGGGATTGGTTTTAAAGGGTCAGGGTGGGTTTAGGGGTTGTTTTGGTGTGCCGGTTTTCCCACCCTCCCCCCAAATAATTCCCGTGCCCGATTTAACGATTTTTGACGATAAATCGGGGGAATTTGTATTGTATCGCAACTCTAACAATTTTTGACGATTTAAAAAAATATCTGACGATTTTTTTAAATTGTCAAAAAACGATTCACATCCCTAATTAGTATAGAGAGTCTAGGACACTTTATATTCTTAAATAAGAGCACCCATCTGAAAGGTGAAATTGGATAAATACAATTAAACTGGGCCAAGTCACGAATCAACTTGGATAAAGTTGACCAGTGTGCAATTTCATACGTAGGCCCTCTTCTAGTGGTTGGCTAGGAAGGTAGAGGTCACATCAAGTTCTGGTCTAAGTCCTGACAAAGTCTCACCCAATCTTGGCGTGGAGTCTCCAAAAAGGGAGAAGGATATATCTCCAGGGTCCCATGGCGTCATATAACTAGTCTTTCAAGGGTGCAAACTTGTTCCTCAATTCTTTAGTTTCAGTGCCAGAAAGAAAACAGTTAGGGCACTTAAGATGGATGTTCCAAAAGAAAATTTTACTGTGATAATTTATTGATGGTTATCAATTGGCCCCCGAACCCACCTTCTTCACTGTTACGTCCATGTTCGATATAAAATCCCAAACCATCTTGTTCTGTGTAAGTGTCCTGTGTTATCTTTCCCTCCAAGGTTTGGAAAGAAATTCACCCGGGCTGGAAAAATGTCTCCTAATTTAAGTGATTCTCCTTTTCCAAAAATACCTATGGTCCATAGCTTGTCTCTTTAAACTCCACTCTTCTCACTCCTTAATGTCCCAGGAGTAGAGGCTCCTGGGAGGAGTTGCAGTAGTATCTCTTCTCTCCTCTAATGAAATCTTTCAACACCCACTTCTCTTCTCTGATGGCACATTAGATCTTTCAGGGTGAAAGTCTGAAATTTACACATACTCCTGGGCAGGAATGGTGGCACAAAATGTCCTCCGAGCACAAAAAGACAAATTGTATGGCAATCTGCAAAAGCTTCCCAAAGACAGAAGCACCACACTCCGACCACTGGATGTGAACTGCAGAACCTGGGTTAAGAAATGCAATGCCGAGTCAGACCAAGGTTCATCGAGCCCAGCATCCTCTCACCTGCAGTGGCCAGTTCAGGTCTCAAGTAGGGCTATACGTGTGTTCGAAAGAAAATAGGAAACGCCAGCGACATTGCTAATTTTTACATTGCTCTCAGCATACAGTGTATGTTAATGAAGTGGAGAACATACATCTTTCCGCCTGTTTCTGCCAGGAAGTGATGGGTTTCATTACAAATCCCCCCCCCCCCCCATTGCAAATAAATAAAGAGAAAAATTCTGCGCAAACTGATTATAGCCCCCTACCCCTGCCTTGATTGAAAATCATTCTGAGCGGTTTGCAACATAGATTAAAACAATAAACACTATATTTTCATAATCATAAAATAATTTTCAGTCTTTATCCAATACTTTTGTACCACTCAAATAACTAATCCCTACCCTGCGCCTATGTAAGCCAATGTTAGTCATGTAGACTTGGGGAAGCAATGTTTATCCCTGGCGTATCTTATCTTCTCATGTCCCTCCATTCTGCAACTTCAATATGTAATACACTCACTATGGTACTCTGTTCTCATGCTTTTTTTTTTTTTTTAATCTAGGTGTAAAAGGAGAGAAAGGGATGCCTGGTCTCCCGGGCCCTCCAGGACCTCCAGGTCCGCAAGGGCCACCTGGAAACAGGAGAGCAAAAGCCCAGTTTCAACAAAGCACGGTTTTGTATGCCGGCAAGTGCACAGGTGAATCCAATCTGCTCTTCTTGCTTGCTGCTGTGAGCGTCTCTTCTGATTATTTCTGTTCTCTTGCTGTACTGTTGTAACTTCTTTACAATTTAAATTAAAAGATGTTTCTCCTTTGACACGCAAATTTAAAGGAGCTTAAACTCATGGGCAGTTTCATCCAATGGTGCTGACATGGATCCAGCTCTCATAGCTCAGGCAGTCTTTCTGAGCATGTGTGGGAGTTCCTGTGTGTGGTTGCTGCCTCGTGAGCACCTCGATCTTTCTTCATCTGAGCTACCACATGAATGTGTTTCCCACACTCTCTGTTCTGGCATGTACTTCCATGGCCTTGTAGTACAGGGGATACAAAGTAAAATAAATACCATGAGCCTGATTTATTACTTTTTTGGCCCCATAGTCACAGGATGGGAGAAAATGTTTTATCAAATGGTCCCTATAGCTTTCTATAGAATGAGGTCAATTTTCAAAATGCATTCAGCAATTAAGTAGCAGCTGCTGAATGTGCGCCTGCGTTCAGCAGCTGTTGCTTCGCCACAAGTCCCTTATATGGCTAAAATGTTAGCTCAATAGCAAGTCTAAACTTAGCCGTATATAACTTATACAGCAGGGATGGTAAATTTTAAACAGGCACACGGGTGCACGTGTGCACTTTCGTCGGTCCGCGCCCAGGGATGCAGCCATTTTATAACATACGCGCTGGCCTGAGATACTGGTATATCTCCTGGCTTTGGTGCACGTAGGGCTTTTAAAATCCACTTGTATGTATAGAAGGAATTCTAATTGTTTAGTTTTCTCTAACTGTAATGTAAAATTGGATTTGTACTTGGTCTAACTGCAAAGATTTACAGCTTCTCCAGCACCTTACTAAAGGGGTTTTAAATCACTGCAGCTGAAACTTTTATATCCATTAAAAAGAAATCAAAGCATGGAGGTGACAGTGTATAATATTAATAGACATATCGCCAGCACCAGATGTTTCTGAATGAGTATTATGAGACTATGATGTTCATTGTGGCAGTGGTCCTTTTCAGCTGGTTTGTAGCATTAGATTAGCTGAAACTGGTTAAACTGGGCAGACTGACTCATTTTTTCTAGAAAAGACCACTTGTTGATGTGAGAAATTACTGGTGTCCAATAATAGGGTAGCACTTGGCTTTAATTTAAACTGTACTGAGTCCATTAACCTTTCCTTTCATACATTGGTTTTTAATTTTGCAAATAATTTTTTTTTGTTTTTTAAATCTTGGTTACATAATAACACATGGATAACTTGCTTCTGTTTGTACCAACAGTCTGTATGCTTGATTTTGTATTTATTTGTAACAAAAAGCAGCCATGGCAATTTTGAACTGGGCTCTTAACTTTCTTGTATGTTGGATTTTCACTATACATTTATGCCGCGGTTCTGCTACAAATGCGGCAGTCTGAATAATGAAGGCAGCAACTGCTCATATCCCCCTGAGGAAGAAAACAACTGAAATATGCACAGCGTCAGAGCAATCTTATATTCACTCTTTGTTAAGATAAGTTCTTTTATTTGCTAAAAGTTACGAGTAGTAAATACAAAAATCCGACATACAAAAATTGTTGGCTGCATGGATAGTGTGAAGTTTAGAGTTATCAAACAGGAGTGAATATGAATCTTCATTTCACTTAAAATGAGCCCATTGCTTTTACAACCTTTCCAGTACTTATCAGCCCAAGAAACTCATCTAAGATTCAAATCTGGATGCTTATGTTTGTGGCTCTATTGCAAGTCCATCCAGCTGATTTGCCTCTAAATTTGTCAAGAGAATTAAGTAGGAATTAAGGTCAACAAAAAATATCTAGCACCACTAGCTTCTGGAGGACAGATCCATTAATGACCAGGGCTCCCAGTCAACCCTTCCTTACTCTTAACCCAGGAACATGAGTCTTTACCAATACAAATGACAGAGACCTTAGATTTGCTTTGGACAAATATAGCTGCAGCAAACAATACAACTATAAACCTAGGTGCTGATCTTCATCTGATACAACCCCTTATTCCACCATCGCCCCCACCTTTGAGTTGGCCTAAGTCCATTGCTTGAGCCCACTGAGTTACTATCAGGGCCATTTGCCCTGAACTGGCTGTTCTCGTGGGCCAGTCATTGGCCCCCATATCATGCAGTGGGGCTGAACCTGCCCCTAAGGCAGTCTTCACCCAAGGCCTGCTGTGACTTGCAAGGCCTTGCCCGTGGAGTGGCGAGCTGTAGTTCCGATTCGTGCTGTGTGTTTGAAATGGGCGGTAAGAGACCCCCTACACTAGCCCAATGGTATACTTCCCATCCCCCAGAGACTCAGACATTCACTGCGACATAAGGTATCTAGTATAGTCACTCACCAGAGTGTATAGGAAAAACAAAGGAATTGGGATCCGGAGGAAGGACAGGGTGTGAGCAGCTGGCAGGCAGCAGTGATCCCAAGAGTGAGATCACCAAAACAGCCAAAGATTTAAACCTTCCCCCCCCAAGACACCCCCCCTCTTGTCAGAAGCTAGCCAATCCAGAGCCTCCTGGGCTGGCACCCTCATCACACATCTACGCATGCTGCTGGGTAGTCTTGGCTTGCAATGCGCAATCCACACAGCTGCCGCCATGACAGGGGTGGCCGTGGAAGGGGGTGGGGGGGGGGGGGGGGAAAGAGAGGAGAGAAGGTCCAAGGGGCCTCACCTGCAGTGGGTGGGTCTTAGCTGCCCTGTTATTGGTGCTACCTACTTGCTGCAGGTGTGGGGTCTGGATGGTAGCCACCTATTAATTATTAAGCAAGTTGGCCTGGGCATTTCCATCCATTTTTTCTGGGAGAGAGCAACAAGAAATGAACATCCCCAGTAGCATCTGCCAAGTACTTGTTATTGACCCTGACTGGTCATGTCAGAAGCAGAATGCTTAGCTAAATGGACCATTGCTCTGATGCAGCAGGGCAGTTCTTTGCTTCATATTATGTTATGGTCTCTATGATACCTTAATCAAAAGAATTAATTTTAAAAACTGCCTAGAAACACTTATTTTAGAGTAACAATTTAATAACATTATCCTAGGTAGTGTAAGTGTTTGACTTAAAAATACTTAAGACATAAAATATCATGTTAAAACTTGGCTCTTCCACCAAGCTTTCCCATAACATTAGACTTTGCACAACCCCACACCGATGTTTTTCTGCCTATATTAGGCTATGTATATTTTATATTGTATCTCACTGTTAGTATCTCATTGTTAGTTAACCCATATATTTATCTCCAAGTTATTTCTACCTGTTTTTTGTAAGACATTTTCTTGTCACTGTTATTGTTCAAAATGTAAACCGAATTGATCAGTAATTCTGTTATTGGAAAGTCGGTATAGAAAAGTTCTAAATAAATAAATAAAATGTTATCTTAACTAATCCATATTTATAACATAATCAAATCAGTATTTTGAAGGGCAGGAGTTCTTATACAATTTATAAACACTCCTATTGGCCCCTATTCTGCAAAACTTATGGACAGAAGTAAATTTCTGTACGACAGTGTCAAATATTGCAAGCCAGTCCTAATACTTTTTTTTTTGGCAGCATGAGAATCAACAATGCAGTCCAAATTCCTCCAGCTGTTCTGCCATTTATGCAGATCAGAAATTTTGAAGACTAGAAGAAACCATTATTGCTTACTATTACCTTAAGCAATAATAGTTTGTGTGCTCTATTTTATGTAGCAGAACTTTTAAACCCCCCTCCCCAGGCTTCAGGTGATTGCTCAAAGTGGTTTACAGCATCAAACGACTTGCAATAAACCAACGAACCTAAATTAACAATATATTTGGTGTTTGTCTTAGGCGAGACATGTGCTGTGCCAAATGACGATACACTTATGGGAAAATCTGATGAAAAAGGCAAGGTCTACAAGCCCAAAAAAGGAGGTAATACACCATGGTTTTATGGACGCAAAGACTATTGAAATGCTTAGGTGATACCCCCTCAGAAAAAGACTAACATTTTAGTATTATTTTCTTTATAATTTTGAGGTCTTCCTTCTTGAGAATTGTTGATGTGGCTGCCTTCTCCAGCAACTGTAGAGGGTATAAGAGGGTCAACAAAGAGGAAATGCATCTTCTCCCTATAGTCCAAACTCTCAAATATGCAGAAAACTGCTGATAGTGTATAACAGTACATTTTAGTGCTGTACACCCATCACGAACTTTTCCGCTTGAGTCAACTTTGGTTCAGTCGGTTTGAAGTCTTGCTTTAAAAGGCATTGCACATTGGGCCAATATTTAGGTGCATGTGTATTTAATTTTCTCACTCTAGAATGCTTCATTACGTCTATAAGAAGCCCAACTTACGTAAAGAAAGTCAAGGATGCATTTGGTGCATGGATGATGGACACTGCAAATAGAACCGATGAAAGAATTTGGATTGCTGAGCATTTTTCAGGTACAATAGATTTAGCTGACATCTTAAAACTGTAAATAGGAAATGAACTCCTAGGTATCAAAGCACAGCTATATTTCCACATAATGTAACATATAGAAGCATTTTTTTGTATTAGAATTAAACTTGAGATATAGATTGCCATATTCTGTGTAATTTGAAAGCACATTTTGTTTTCCTCTTAATATTTTTCAGTGGGGTTCTTAAGGAGCGTGACTGGGCTTCTGATGTCAGTGTGTATTTGAAACTCTTGCAGTGACATCACTGCTTTGACATCAAAAGCTCAGTTCCTGCTACTGCAGTACTCCTGGAATCAGAAGTACACATTGGGGGTCCACATTTATTAAGCCACATTAAAATCAAGGGTGTTCATGTCCAATTTTAACATGGATGCCAGTATACCTAGTATTATATGAAAACATAATATTTTCATACTAGTCTCTCTTTGTTCTCCTTACCTTTACCTGTTACTCCACTATTGTGTAATTACTTGACTCTGAAAAATAACATATGTGGTCTTGCTATTATAAATTAGGTCCTTTTTATAACGCAGGTACCCTTATTGCTCAATCATAGAGCTAATGGCTACTTAGTGAAACTTAGTTATGCTGTTATTATTTGTCAATTAGACATTGCATGTCTGCCTATGAGTCTCATTTACTTTTAGGGGGGATCTAGAGGGATAACACACACAAGGTTAGCTTAGCTTACACATTTAGCCCATTTGCCATAATGACTTCATACAGTTCTGTCCTCCAAACTGGTATTTGGGTGTGCCACTTTGCCATTTGTAAGTGGCACAAGAGGGAAATGAGAAGTATGCCTGAACACAAAACCAAAATGGAGAAGGAAATCCCCAGAACCCTCTGCGTGTCTTTGGCCTGCCTGGGCTGAATGGACTCTGAGTGATTTACAGAATGTCCCTGGATATCTTTGGAGGCAAGCTGGCACCAGACAAGTGATGTCTATTCATAGAGTCACAGAGAAGAAACCACAGGGGAGCTTCAGGCACTATTCTCAGGAGTTTGTATTCCACACAGTTACAGATGTGTTGATAGTCTTGACCAGTAAGAGTTTAACAGAACAAAGAGAGCCATGGGAAATGGGCTACACATCCTGGGAAGCCAATCAGGGATAGTAAGCGATGATTTAATCATGCAGTTGACATCACAACTTATGTAAATGATCCTTTGGGCAGTCATGCAAGTCTCTAGAACCTTCTACCCTGTATTTGAATGTTATCTATAAAACAAGGAACACTTTCTGTATACAGGGAGATGCTGGTCAGATTGTAAGACTAAGGGCACCCAGTACCCAGCATCTCCCGAGAACACTTATATTGACTAATAAAAATACATTATACTTTTTACTGAGTCTAAGTGTTCTTGTGTCCCTGGCCATAAGCATAGAGGAAGCTTTAACAGTGTCAGCCCTAAAGGTACCCCAGGTTTACTAGAGGGCATAAACCCTCTAGTAAATCTGGTGCTGAAACTGGATCAAACACAGATTTGTGTGGGGCAAAGAAGTGCATGAAGTCTCCGGGTGCCATTATAAATGATGGCACCAGTGGGATAGTAGGACGAAGCTCTTGATCCTGTTACTTGGAAAATTTAACAAGGGGTAGATAATGTTGTAGAGGGAGATAAATCTGGGTATGTGTGTGTATGGGATGCCTAAGGGAGATCTTGACCCAAGGGGTCATTTCAACTTTTTTTTTTTCTTTGGCTTGCTATAGGCCCTATAAATACATAGAGGGAAACATAATGGAGGAACCTGGTAGGGACATCAGCAAGTTCATTAACCTGGCAAAAGCTAACTACACCTTGAGGTGTAGTTAATTTTCTGCATTAATAGGTTTAATGCAAATTTAATTTTAATATTAATGAGCCATTATGCATAAATTTTCATGTGACAAAGCTCATTGATATTTTTACTACATTAAGGGTTTTTGTGTTGGCCTTAATATAGCACTTGAAGAAAAGAATGACTAACTTTCAAAACAGACATAGCATCAGACATTTTTCCCCATACACATAAAATGGGGTAAACAATCTGACCCAGTTATTTTACAATCTTCCACGGTAATTAGTGTTTGTTTATAATAATTAGGAAATGCATGGCAGTCCCCCTTTAAAGTTAGTACATGTTTTAGAAATGCAAAATTTAGTGCCAAGTTTTTTGTGTAAAATTTCTGCATTTCCATTTTCAGTTGATTCAGTCTTGGCAACATGAGCTTAAACAGTATCCTAATAACTTGATTTAGACCGTTAACTAGCTATTAAGTTCCTAAAACTAAGTAATGATGCCATAATCTAATTATTGTGATACAGGCTGTGCCGCAAAGTGTTTTCTAAAGATGAACTACAAATTGTGTATTCCCCCAAGCTATATTGCTATAAAGCAGTTACTGGACATTCTTCCCCACTGATATAGTGAGCCCCAGTTCATTCTCAGGCAGTAACTTGAATAAGGTGCGTTTTCAAGTTCCTTTACATTGGGAAAAAATTCACACAACAAAAATATTAAAGCACTTTTTCCATAGACATACTGAATTAAAAGTCAATTTAAAAAAATGAATGAGATATCTTTTTATTGGTCTAACTTAATCCATATCTTGACTAGCTTTTGGGAATCAACACTCCCTTTTTCAGATCATCTGGACTAACAGAAGACAGAAAATGATAGAAATCCCTCGGTGCAACTGGCCCTATGTCTTATTATACTCCTAAATGACATTTTGTAAATAATAAAAACTGTGAGCATGCAGTGGAAAGTAGAGGCGTGCAAATGACTTATAAAAAGGTTTTCCTTCCTTCCCCGGTCCCAGTTTAACAAACCTAAAACTATTCTGCACATTTGTGATATGTTTTCATATATTTTTTGAAAGAAAATCTGCATTTATAGCAAAATTTGCCTTAAACCTTTAGAAAATATGAAACACTTCAAGTTGGTGGATTCGCACTAGATTTGTTGAAGATCCTCCATGGAGTTTTTGTATTTTGCCCAGATTCACTGATTGATTTCCCCAGTGGATCTATGAAAGTTCCAGGTTTATCAAACTTGACCAAGGCTGAAATCTGTGTGGGTTAAGTGCAACTTCATATTGTTTGAACATGTCTAATATCAAAGCTAGATGTTCATCTACTTTAGAAAAGAAATATTACAAAAAGAAGCATCCGACTGACTGAGTGGGGGTTTACACGCATGTGAAATACCCCGAGTGAGTTAATTATGACTAGATATGACCAGTCAGACAATTTTTTAAAAATTGTATATTCTATAGGTACAGCTAATAAATCCATTGTACCATAGTTAAGAGTTTATTTTTCACTTACAATAAATCTAAATATTCTGTTCTGTACTTTCGCACAGGCCTGACAGTGAAAGAGTTTGAAAATTTAACGGCACTCTTAAATGACAAAAACAAGACTGTGAAGCTGAAGTGGTTCTTTCATGGATGTGGGCATCTAGTCTACAATCAATCACTTTATTATCACAAAGGAGGATCAGACACTATTGTCGGGTAAGCTTGGTATACATGTAATAAATACATCAATTACATCAAAAATGGAATTTTCATTTTTTAAATTTTATTTATATGCATGTAAATCAAGAAATACCTCTTGAGATGAAAGAACCTGGAAGCAAAGAAAGAAAGAAATATAATTAAAAATTGCAATTCCATAAATGTTAAAATCCAAATTATAACACGAGAGAGTGCTACCTATTATCTTAACCTTTGTAAAAAAAAAAAACAACCCAGAAAAACCCCAAACAAAACAAGAGAGGATAATTATGGAGTCTGAAGGACAACCTTAAGGGTAAATTTTTAAACCCCGGCGCATGTAAATCCTGGGGTTTATGCTCGTGGCTGGGCCTTACGCGTGCCGGGCCCATTTTCAAATGGGCCTGGCCATGCGTGTAAACCCGGTAAGTGATTAAATGTTGGGGCCTGAAAAGGGGGTGGAGAGGGGCGGGGCTGGAGGCGCCGGTACAGCGGCCATTTGCTGCTGTGCCGGGAAGTGCGTGCCAGCAGAGAGGAGCAGCAACTTAAAAAAAAAAAAAAAAGGTAAGGCAGATTAGGTTTAGGGGGTGGGGAGGAGAGGGGAAGGGGAAGGGAGGTTAGGGTAGGGGGTAGGAAAGTTCCCTCCCAGTCTGCTCCTTAAAATCTACCCCCCTTTGCGCACGGGGAACACAAAATCTGGCATGAAATATCATACGATATTTTCAAAATCGTCATAAATCGGGGGCTCCCCGAAACAGATAGGAAAACCCCACGAAATTGTTCGTGGGGGTTCTCTTATCGTTTTGGGGGAGGGCGGGAAAAATGGCACACAAAAATAACCCCTAAACCCACCCCGACCCTTTAAAACTAATCCCTTAGCTTCCCCCACCCTCCTGACCCCACCCCCCCAAAAAACTTTTTACAGGTACCTGGTGGTCCAGTGGGTGTCCCGGGAGCAATTTCCCGCTCCGTCGGCTGCCACTAATCAAAATGGCGCCGATGGCCCTTTGCCCTTACCATGTGACAGGGTATCCGTGCCATTGGCTGGCCCCTGTCACATGGAGGGAGCACTGGATGGGTAGAGAAGCATAGTTTATAAAATTTTATCATACATGCAGGTTATAAATATTTGTGTAGATCTGCTTGTGGCCATATACACATTTATGTACCGCTACGTGCATTTGTTTGAAAGTTATTTTTTAAAGGTGTATTTTAAGACATGCATGCAGGAGCACATGTATGTGCGTTTGCCAGCTCACGCACATGGATGTAGTGATTTTATAACATGCATGCAGAGGCTTGGGTTTCTTACCTACTGGCACCTTCCTTATGGCCTCCATCTTCCAAGTGTGGTACTGATGCGCCTTGGGGGACATCTAACCATATCTGTAGCAGTTGGAGGAGTCATGGTCTGGGGTCAAATGGTTTTAGCAGACAGAGTTCGTATGAGTGATAGACATGCAGTGCCCATAGATGCAGGCCTTTCAGCTACTTACCACAGGCTTTGTGACCTTGAGCTTTTCTAGGTTCTTCAACATCTTTCTTCTTAAAGTCTAAATCTTCCATTTTTTTAGAATTTAAAACTTCTGTTTGAGGAGTAGCCGAGGCAGCAACAGCAGAACAATTTTAAAGTAGCAAGGCAGATAGCAGCACTAGGCCCCAAAACGTAGAAGAGAGAGAGACAGACTCATCCATGTGTTAAACTTGGACAAAGAAAGACAGAGGGGCTTATGAGGCAGGGAGTACTTGTGGGAACTCCCACGCATGCTCAGTATCGTTATTACTGAGCTCTGAGAGCTGGACCCATGTCTGTGCTGTTGCACATATGTAATGGCTAATTCATATCTGCTCATCAATGAAGAAAGAAAAATTAATGAGGAGAAGCTTTGCCTTGCCACATTGTCTCAAAGTCCCCCGTCTTGGATCCTTCCCCCACTCATCAACCTACAGGTCTCATTTTTAGTAGATGTTCATATATAATTACAGACTAGATTTGATCTGGATTATGTTTGGCAATACTGTTAGCATAGAAGGTACTGTTAAAGAAGTCGGGTGGTTGATCTACTTTAAAGTTGGTCAAAATAACTTACGCTATTTTGAGGTTTATGTTTTGTCTATACTTTTGTACATGTTGCATGTATTTTCTGTAGCCCACCCTGATAGAAGTCAAAGGCAGGAAATCAAATATGGTAATTAAATTTACAGTTGTCTCTGTATTTCACTTGGACTCATGTTGTCAATATAGACTATCTGGGGAAAATAAATTGTAGTGTGGATGAGGGATCTGGTTTTGACTTCTCACATATTTCCTTAATGCCCTGGTACCAGACCTGTTAGATGGTCAAAATGTGCACATCAGGCCTCCTGAATATATAGGGCTGTCACATTCAGCTGGATTCCTATCAAAGCTTTTTTTTGAGAATAGATGGTTGACAACCAATTTACTTTGCTCCTTCAAGGTTTTTGGATGGATTTGTTCCGATTGTCTTCTTCATTCTTTTTTGCCCTGTTGTGTCATATTTTCTTCTAAGCAATCACTGACAAATCTTTTGCACAGTATGTCATTTTTGATTTGCTTGTTTACAGTATTACCCTCTTTACAAGAAATTTACGTTGCTAGTTTCAAGGAGGATGCTTTATGTACCCTGTACCAATCAATACAAATGTTTAAAGACAGATTTCTAAAGTTTACTACATATGTACTGATGTTTTATTTTTAGATTTGACCTCGATACAGAGTCAGTGAAAACACTGAAGATTGAAAATGCAGTGTACCATGGCCGAAACTATCTCTTCTCTAATTCCAAATCGTATTTCAACTTGGCTGCAGATGAAAAGGGTTTGTGGGTCATCTATGCATCAAGTACAGATGAGAATATCATTGTAGCACATATTGATGAAGAAACATTCTCCATCCTTAAGCTTATTAATACAACGTATCCCAAAACTAAGGCTGGGAATGCCTTCATAGCCTGTGGAATTCTGTATGTCACAGATACAAAGAATATGAGGGTAACATTTGCTTTCGATTTATTAAAAGAGAAGCAGGTGGATGCAAGTTTTGACTTACGCTCTTCAACATCGGATCTTGCCATGATATCGTACAATCCAAGAGATAAACATTTGTATGCATGGGAAAATGGCTATTTAATGGAATATCCTGTGCATTTTATGTCAGATGATTAAATTTATTTGTAAATTTGCTTAATTATTTGAGCTACTCTCAGCTGTATAGATCACTTGTTAATAATGCTCCATGCATTTACATTAGAGTAGCCCAGTCAGCTTGGCAAATTGTCTCCTCCTTATTCCATTGTTTTTGCATATCTACTTAATCAGAAGTGTGTCTTTGAATTTGAGAGTACATTTGGTAAGATGTTGGAAATACTGGAGGAAAAACAGTAAATCTAAATAGTGATTTTGTACTAATGAAATGCAATGGACAGAAATAACCTATTAATGACTTATCAAATATTTGACTTCGAAACAGAAGAGGAGCTTGCCAAGATAAAGCAATAATCATAAAAAGTCTAATCTCAAAGAATGTGCTTTCCTAGTTGCATACTCTGTTGTAAAAATGATATATTCTTATTCAGTTATCTTGATTTTTAAGAACTACCACTTTCTGGTCTTCTCATGGTACTTTTAAAATGTGTCAGATACCAAAACATTGGACTGCCAAATTTTAATTCCTTTGTTTTCCTTATTAAAAACTGTGCACAGAACATTTCACAGAAGTTATAAAAAGAATCATAAAATGAAGCAGTGGGCAAAATTCAATCCCCTACTGGTATAAACTCAACAATTGTTTTTCAAAGATGTTTAAGTAATTGCTGGTTTGTTCACATTGCTGTCCTAATTGTAGTTCACATATTTAGATCAGACAAATCACAGTGTAATCCATGGTAATTTTCCAATACATTTTAAATAGGTTGAAATTTTCCCCTCTATATTAATGCTTGTTTTAAAATTACTTACAGTTTGAAGATAACAGACTGGCACCCTAAACTTCAATCTAAATAATGGAACAATAATAATATCTGAATTCATGGTCACACAATAAAACCACCCTTTATTGGCTATGGCCCACCTCTTTTCTTTTTGAGCGTAATTTGGCAATTCATTTTTTTTAATGTAAAAATAATAAAACTGGAGAAAAATCTAGTGGAAAAGGACTGGTGGTTTTCCTGCAAGATTGCCTTCCGTTCAGGTAGCAGTCAGATGCCTTCTGGAAAGAAGTAGGACTTTATTTAATAAAAGGTTTTTTCCATAGGCACAGAATGGGAAATAGTCTTTTTTGATTAAGATCCACAGAAACAAATCTAGATGATCAAATTATTTAGTTCCTAAGATAGTTTACAGTAACATGGAGAAAGCTATTCTGTTTACTAGATACTCATTTTTGTATGCAACCTCAATAAGGCCATGGAAACTTTTTTTTTTTTTTTTTTTAATGTTGTACGGTTCAAAGGAAGCAATGTGATGATGGTGCAAGAGGAGACACACAATGCATGACATTGATGGCATTACTATTTGGAAAGCAAAACCTAGCTGAAAATGAAAAACATGATTGGAAAAAAAGTGTGTCCCCCCCAAAGTACCTCCAGCACTTACGCAACAGGGACAAAATGAAATCACCATGAACTTCCACCGTCACCCCTTTTCCCAATAATTTGTTTTGAGGAGTAGTGGGGAGGTGGCAGAGTACCTGATGAATGCAATTCATCCCTGGAAAACTGCACATTTCCCTCTCACCTCCATTGGTTCTCCCGCCTCTCTTGCATTCACTATCCCATGATGATGTAGTCTTCCTTCCCCTCTCCCTATGCAGGTCCAGTCCTCGTCCCCCTATTCTCATCATTTTCTCCCAGACACCTTCTTTTCATTACATTATTCCATCAGCAATCCTCTTCGGCAGCCCCGTGGAATGCACTTCGTTTGGCCACTCTACCCCACAATGGGTTTCCTCAGCCTGCGATCCCTGTCCATACCTGCAGCCGCTCATGTATTTAGCTTGGCCCTGCAACCCACCACAGTGTGGCTCAAGCTCCTGTCCTCCAGGCCATGTCCTCTGCCTTAGCAGATGAAAGCACACTAATGGAATTGCCTTCTGTTCTTGAGTGTGTGCAGCTGAAAAAAACAGGAATGGACATGGCCAGGCACAGGTGTTCCACAGGATATTTACATAAAGAACACCTAATAATCCCTATCGGGTTTCAGAGTTTTGATGCTTCTTAAGCTAAATATATATACTTACAGACTGGCTACAAAGCAGTTCTCTAGATAACAGTGCTGTTCCTTAGGCGCACGAGAGGCAAGCAGCTTTATTGCAGGAATGCATCCATTTAACCAAATGTAATGCAAAAAGACAGAATGGGAGACCAGATGCCACGAAATAAAAAGAATTTATTTAACTTAGAAAGGTAAAACTCTGACAAATGACATTTACTTTCATTCATATACAGACTTATAATCTTGCACTTGATGCTGCCATCTGAGAAAGGTACATTGAATGCCATTCTGATTTACAGTACAGCACAGACATTGAAAAAAAAAAACAGTGTGTTGGTTAACATTTAAATATACAGACGTTGGTCTCAATATCTTAAGAATGCAATTTTGTTTATAACAGAAAATACATCAAAATATAACATTGCCTACTATATTACAAGCAAACAATATTGAACTCTGCATAGTTTATACAATATGATGTAATAATTTAGATTACCAGTTTCATTAACTATTTACTAACTGGCCACAGGAAGCCCAACATTCATCTGAAAATGTGGCATTGTATATTCTCTATTCGTAAATTTTCATATCTTATTTCATGAAGCGTTATTTTTAGAGAAACTAAAAAAAAAAAAAATGCATTCAAACTAAACTTGACAAAGGAAAGCCCCCCCCTTTCTATTCACTACAAACATTTAACACTCACAGTTGATAGTCCTAATGGGAAGGTAGGTCTTTAGAATATAAAATATAACAGTCAAGAAGAAGATGGAAAAGGAACTGTGCAAAATACAATCTGAAGAGAACACTGCATTTGAAAAAAAACAAACCCCAAACATGTGCAAATTACTAATGGTTTAATAGCAACTGAAAAAAAAACCCCAACCCCCAAACAGCTAGTAGAAAAGATGCATGATAGTGCCACTTGGGTAAGGGTTTCCTTGCACTGTTTGTCCAATATTTGCTGCTCCGGCAGCAGCTAGTAATGCCACGCTCTCTGAGCGTTCTTCATTTAAAGGGTGTTTCTGCAAAATGGGAAATGTAAGCACCATGCGTCATAAAACACAAGTGGCAAGGGGAAGAACCTCTTTCCCCCAGGATCACATCGGAGGCTCTCCCATGGCCCTTTATCCACAGTGCTCGATGCTGCATGACTGGGAACTTCATTGGTGTCTTTACAAATAGGAAAACGGAGATCTGGGCTATGCTTTAAAGAGTGCTAGCCATTATTATTATTATTTTTTTTTTTGTGTTACATGCATAGCCATCCTGTTGCCTGGTACATGAAATGCTCCGAACGGTACAGTGGCTTTAAACGTCAAATTGTAAACCTGACATTTCTGCGTCATTCACGGTATGCGCTGCTGAGGGAGTCACTGGGAAAAGCTGACAAGTCCCTCCCCTATACTGTGCTTCACTATAAACACAGCTGTATTAGGTATAAACAACCACTGGAGTCCATGAGCCTACAGGATGTTGAAGATGTCCGCTGAGATATTAAAAGCATTGGGTAAAACCCGCATTTTCAGCGTGCCATCTGCTCCGCAGGAGAAAATGCGATTGCCTTGTTCTATGTCAATCTGCATGATCCCAGCACCGATGTTTCGGAATATGGACTGCTTGGCGTGTTCATTTTTAAATAAATGAATTAAGCCATGGCCATTCAGCCTCCAAACCTGTGGTAAAAATAAGCAAAATCAGATTTAAAAAAAAACCCCCCAAAAGAACCAACTGTTGCAGAGCAGACTTCTAATTTTAGGGCAATCTTCCGAGCCATTTGTTATGTTAAGATTTGAGTTTATCGCTTCATATTACAACCTGGCCAAGTCTGAGATTGTTGTCCTGTACATTATGGGGCATATTTTAAAAGCTGCGCGAGCGCACATGTACGCCCGATTTTATAAGATGCGCGTATGTTATAAAATCGGGGGTCGCCACGCGCAAGGGGTGAACAATTATGCACCTTGCGTGTGCAGAGCCTCGCTTTCTCCCGTTCCCTCCCAGGCCGCTCCAAAGTATGCAGGCCTGGAACGGAACTTCCCTTTCCCCTAACCCCCCCCCCCCTGTCCTTTGTCTTACCTTCTGCGCCTGCCTCTGGGCAGGCGTAAGTTGTGTGCGCCGGCAGGTGATCCTCCAACACAGCGGCAATGGCCGCACTGTCTGAGGCCTCCGGCCCCGCCCCCAGACCGCCCAGCCCCACCCCTTTTGCAAAGCCCCGGGACTTACACACGTCCTGAGGCTTTAGGCCCGGCGCGCGTAACCTTTTGTAAATCCGGCCCTATACTCTGACACTATTATGATATGCTCTTTAGCATTTTAAACAATATTTCTTTTCAAACAGTACACGTTTTGCTGGCCACTTTGTCTCACCTTCATGTTACCTTCTGCTGAGCCAGTGACAAAGTAATCTTCAGATGGATCCAATGCTAGAGCTTTAATGGCAGAATCATGAGCTTGGAAGCTATGGAGGATTTGCCTCTGCCTGATGTCAAAGATACAGATACAACCTTTCCTGCCTCCGGTGATCAAGAGCTGCTGCTTTGGTGCATACTGGAGCACTGTAGCTCCATGGTCATGGCAAGTGAACCCTAAAAGTTAGGAAAGAAAACAGGAAAACAGACTGAAGGATTTAGAGATTCTACAACATTCTTTTACTTGTCAGCTGGAGTCAATTTACCTACACGTTGGGACGCCAGCACATTTCCAGCAGAAAGCTATTTGTCAGCATAGGGTGCAATTATTTCTATTTGCCAATGTTAAGACAAATATGGCTTAGACTGAGGTTCTGTACGCTCTGGAAAAATAATGGCCCCTGATGAAGATTTCAGTTTGGATTTCGAAACATCTTCTCTTGTTATATTTCTTAATACAGTCTGGGGACTCCATGTGTTAACGGATGTTTACCTGCAGAAAAAAGGCCCATTGAAAATTTCCCCTCCCCCCTCCCCCAAGCAGTGGGGCTGGGGATAGGGCGGGACTATTGAATTACACCTGGGGATTGCATTTTGAAATCCCTGTGCCTTGCTCACTCTGTAATACTTTGCATCTGCCAAGTATGCAGGCATAAAAAATCTTCACAGTGCTGGCCATCATGAGGAGTTTTCTCTTTGAAGAAAATTGGCTTGCAGGCCTGCTAGTACAATGTGTGGAGCAAGATGAAGAAATATCAGAAATATTAAGCAAATACTTCAGTTTGGTGTTCATTAAAGAAGGACAGTTGCTGATTCACAAGACCATGGATGGGAGTGGAGTAGATGCAACCCCGTTTACAGAAGAGAATGTATGGGAAGAGCTAGGAAACCTGAAAGTGGAAAAGGCCATGGGGCCAGATGAGGTACATCCTAGGATTCTGAAGGAGCTTAGAGATGTACTGGCGGGTCCACTGAAAGTCCTGCAATAGATCCCTGGAAATGAGAGAGGTGCTGCATGATTGGAGAAGAGCAGTTGGGGTCCCGCTTCACAAGAGTGGTAGTATGGAGGAGGGAGGCTGGAAACTACAGGCTGGTTAGCCTCACTTCTGTGGTGGGAAAATTAATGGAGACTCTACTGAAGAAAAGGATAAAACTGTTTACAATCCGGTGGGTTGCTGGACCCGAGGCAGCATGGATTCACTAAGGGAAGGTCCTGCCAGACAAATCTAATTTGACTTTTTTTTTGATTGGGTGACTAGAAAACTGGAAGAGCACTTGATGTGATTTACTTGGATTTCAGAAAAGTTTTTGATACGCATAGGAGGCTCATGAATAAAACGAGAACCTTGGAAGTGGGCGCCGAATTGATGGAGTGGATTACTAACTGGTAGATTAATGGTAAATAGAACAGGCTCTGAGGAGAGAATGGCGCTGTACTTCAAGGATCGGTCTTGGGCCCGCTTCTGTTCAATATCTTCGTGAGCGACACTGCAGAGGGGTTAGGAGGAAAAGTTTGCCTTTTTTGTGGATGATACTGAGATTTGTAACAGAGTGAATATGCCTGGTGAAGTAGAGAGAAGATTTGGAAGCTGCGATTCAATGTCAAGAATGCAGAGTTGTGCACCCGGGGTGTGGAAATCAAAAAAAGCTGTATGTGATGGGGGATTAAAGACTATCATGCACAGCGGATCCCTTAAGGCATAAAGAAAAGGGATGGTGTAACATTTGTGCACGGAGGTAACCTGCATGGAGTGGCAGTTGCTGCCATGGGCAGATTGTTGGGCAGACTGAATGGACCATCCGGTCTTTATCTGCCATCATTACTATGTTACTTTGTGCGCTGACCCCGAGTGTCCGGCTTTATCTTTGCTGCATTTATGAGGGACTTTGGCTCGCTGACCCAGAGCTGGCTGCACTCAGATTTCACATAAGGTGCTTGGCTACTGCAGATTATTTCCTAGGATGTATCTTCATAGTTATTTTTATTTTGAGCTCAAATGATGGGCAAGAAGCTAAAAACACATGCCCATATGTCAGTCATCATTCTGCCTCATTTAAATACATTTCAAAGCACTCACATGACCGAATTCCCTACAAAGCAACGAGAAACATAGCATTCTCAAGCTACTGCTACAAAACCTCCAAGGACCAAAGCAAGTTTTAAAGGTGCAGACTCTGGAAAAAATCAGAAGCAGCAGACAAAGTGAATCTCGGGGAAAGAAAAGTTATTGCTGGAGAAAGCAGCTTCATCGCCTTGATCTGGCACCAGGAAACAGGGGGACCATGATCAAACTCTCACACCTTCCTCTAGGGCCCATAGCACCAATATGTCACTAAATGTACTTTCTCAGACAAAGCAACCATTCGAAAACCAAAGCAAAGCAATGCTCAGGTCTGAAAGCAGAAGAGCTAAAACCATAAACAAATCAAGATGATAACTGGGCAAAGTCACTTTAGCCCCCACTGCCTCAGGTAACCCATTTAGGACTGCAAGTTCTGGGTAGGGAGGGGACAGGGCCCATTCTACTTTTATAAAATTTGTTGCTAAGCCCCCCTGGGGTTTAGGTCGCTATAAAAATGCTGAAATAAAGAGGCATCCACGCAAACCACTACCATTAGTGCAAAGGACCCATGTAGTCTGGAAACCTCATGTTAGTTCATCACATTTATATTATTGGTGAGGGCTCAATAAAATATTACAGTCTAAAATCCAGTGTTAAAACATCATTAATACAAGATCTTGAATTCTGCACTACATACGCAGAGTACATGATATACAGGTGGGGCTTGAACCACATTGTTATTCTGCATCTTAATTTCTTTGAACAGCCTTGCAGGTGTCTTTTCCTGACACTCTTTCTTCTTCATCCCTTTTTTGTTTAAATATGGAGGAGGAATCTCATTTGGAAGAAACAGTTTATCTATTTGGCACCAGAAATCAGCTTACAGCCCAGATGTTGCATCTGGCACGCTATTAAAGGGCATTGCCCAAAAATGACACAGATTGCATGCAGTTCTTCACAATTGTTACTGAAATACAGAAAGTGCTGTCTGTTCTCCGATCCCGCAACCCACCGATATGACCGAGAAGATACTCACCGTGGACAAGACAGTTATTAGGTGATGCCAGAGTGTCCCACAGGCAGACATTTCTAATAGATAAAAAAACAAATATATAAATACGAGGAATCCCCAGAACAGTTTTTGAAAGTACATCTATCTTGATTTTGATTTGAAACTCCTTTTTAGCCTTTGCTCTGTATGAAGGGAGGGACTAAAAATGTTTGTGTGTGATTCGGTTTGTGTGCCTGTGCATCCCCCTCCCAATAACTTAACCAAACTGAGTGCAAGTCTAGGGTCTGGGGTGGTCGTGTGCCTTCTCTGGGTTTCAGAGTTTGGGAGCGAGTTGGAGGTGTCGCAGGAAGGGGGCAAAGTGGATAATTTTCCCCATAGGAAACTGAAAGTGGGAAATGAAAATGCTTAGATTTCCAGAACCACTGGGTTGAGATGAATAAAACAGACAGAAGGCATGAGGAACTTTAGTTGCATGGAATAAAGTTAAAGCTGGGGAGGGAGCCATAGCTGGCATCTTTGGAAAACAAAACTGGGGGTTATCTAGAACGTTATACTCTCTACTTGTTATTTTTAGCAACTTGCATTGTCCTTATATGATCTTGCTGGTAGAGTTTTACTGAAAATCACTGCAGTTGTAAGGATGCCACCTTTCATCATGTTACTAGCAATATGCAAGTTGCACTATATATGGATGCAGATATGTGGGAGGACTTTGCATACTAATCTCAGAAATAAAAGGACACAGTTCATTGGGTCTGCTTGGTCCACAAATTTTTTTTTTTTTTTTTTAAACAAGAGACATAAAAAAAAAATCACAGAAATTGTTTAGCACTTCTCTTCCTTCTTTTGGGTTTGCTGATCAGGATTATGGTGGCTGAAGAATGCCACTATTCCAGGGTGGCCAGCTCCAAGAATCACAAACAAATCAAGTTTTCAGGATATCCACAATTAAGTATTGCATGAGATTGATCTGCATGCATTGCCTCTATAGCATGTACGTTTTCTCTCATGCATATTCATTGTGAACATCTGAATAACCAGGCCTGCTTGTGGGTCTTGAGGACTGGAGTCAGCCACTCCTGCGCTTTTCTCTGATCTGCTACAAATTTCTTTTTTTTGGGGCGGGGAAGCATTTGAAATTGCAACTTGGGGGCGATGATTTGCTCATGTGAGTATCACCGAGTGCTGAGATATTGGGTCACTTTTTCCTGGATTGTTATTACCTACTTACATACATTTCAGTTTTACCTTGTCCAGGGCTCCTTACGAGCTAAACATTTTTATTCTATCAAATCCTTCCATGTGGAACAATTTTTTTTTTTTGTTTGTTTTTTTTACTTATCCTCCATGAATTCTCTGTTATTAGCATTGGTTAAGAGCAGCAGGCTACGAACTAGGCAAACCAGGGTTCAAATCCCACTGCTCTCCTTGGGCAAGCCACTTTACCCTCCATTGCGTCAACTTAGATTGTAAACCCTCTGGGGACAGGGAAATGCTTACAGTACCTAAATGTAATCCACTGTAAAGTGCCAAAAAGCAGAATATCAATTAAATAAATATAACTTCAGGAAACAGGCTGTGTCTAAAATGATGCACGGAGATGGCACTACTGATTTTCAGTAAAAATGTTTTTTGCATGTGCCTCTTTTAAGGCTTAGCATGCTAATGTGGTTCAGTGAATGCAAATGGCTGTGTGCAACCACACGTAAGAATACATTATGGTAGAGTGTTGACACGCTAAAGGAAGTACATGCAGTACTCTGGGAAAGCCACTGCTTATCCCTCGGCATACATAAGTCACATGGGATCCACCTACTATTTGGGATCCTGCACGGTAGTTGTGACCTGGATTAACCATTGTTGGAAACAGGATACTGGGCTTGATGGACCTTTAGTCTGACCCAGTATGGTAGGTCTTATGTTCTTGCTTCAGAGGATAAGACACAATGATTTAGCCCTTCAAAAATATAGATTCTATTGTATTCAGGATCTACTTCATTCTCTGCTTTAATTCAGACATATGTATTCTTACACATCCAAATAAATCCAAAATTAAAAAAAATAAATCAAAACAAAAAAAAACAAACTATGGCAAGGTAAGTGCACCAAGGATACCCCAAAGAAATCAGGTAATTTACTTAAACATCTCATTTTCAGAACTGAGAGAAGCTAGGACTGTTGCAAAAGTGATAAAGCACAAATCCAGAAAATTATTGGCCGAGACTGGCTCTTGCTCATACTAATAAATGACAGCAGATAAGGACCGTAAGCCCATCTAGTCTGCCCTTTTTGATTCCCAGGGCAATACAGGAGACCCCAGTTCATCTCTGGCTTTCTCCCACACTTCTTCACACGGGACCCTCCGTGCTTATTCCAGGTTTTCTTGAATTCGAATACTGCTCTTGTTTCTACCACCTCCACTGGGAGGTACTGAGGGGAAGGAAGGGTCATCCAACCCCTGCTGGGAATCCCCCACTGCTGCTCCCTCAATTGTCTGCTTGTGGGGTCACTGGGAGCTGGCTGACCTTGGTGGGTGCACAGTAGCCATGGGCCTACAAGCTCACTAAAAATACCACCAGTGTGCACGTACTGGAGAGGGTGCAAAGTGCTCACCAAAAAGTACACAGTGTCTACTCCAACTTTTCTCCACCCCCACCCCTGAATTAAATGGGGGAAGGGGCATCAATCAACAAAACCCGTTTTTATGTGAGAAAACGTAGCTGTACCCAATATAAAAAGTTGTGATTATTGGTCCCTTTGCTCCTTAAAAGTCTGCTCTCATGCCGGTGTGCGCATGTTATAAGATCGGCAGCCTGTGTGCATATGTGCGCCGGATTTTATAATCCACGCGCAGAAAGGGGGGGGGGGTGAAGTTCGGCAAATTCACGCGGCGATGTATCGAGGCCTTGCCCAGTTCCCTTTCATTGCAGTTGTATGTATGTCACAAATTAGATCTCTAACCAGCCCTTCATTTGGTGACAGAGATCTGTGGATCCCTCCGGTGTAGATGGAAGTATCACCTCCCTTTCTAAGATGACCGACAGCACCTCCTTATTTTTGTATGTAAAAAGTGTTATCCCTTCACCTCTTTCTTCCTTTGCTAACCTTCCTGAACAGATTGTAGCCTGGGATGGCTGTCTTCTCACTGTAGAGCACATTAGATCAGGTCTCTGACGACACATCAAGCACAGGGACCCAGGGAAATAGTCAGGACTGAGTTATGTGGAAAGATCAATATAAACCTGCAGGGGTCAAACCAGAATTCTTTGCCCATGAGAACTAAAATAATATCAAATGTAAAAAAAAATACCTACATGTCTTAGGCTCCGACTCCAAAACGCTGGCAGACATTTTGTGCAGGGTGATCATGAAGCTTCTATCACACTGCATGCAAAATGTTTCCATACTTTAACAAATCGGTATTTATGAAAAGCCATGCTCACAGTTTTATTAAGATGCCTGGATATGAACGCACATCTTTCTTATGAAGAGACAAGTAATTGGTTTTGGTCCTAGGATGTATTAACATACCTGTTGTCACTGGACTGTCCAGATGTGGCAACTAGACTTGAAGAGGTAATAAAGGCAAAATCGCCAGTGGTTTTAGTGTGACACTGCCAACTCTACATTAAATAAAAGGCAATTTTATTAACCAGTCAATAAATGAAAAATCTCTTTTCCTTATATTTCACCATTAATGTCAGAACAGAAACAAAGTAAAAAAAAACCAAAAAACAAACGTTTCAATTTACTTAGCTGAACTTATGAAAACATGGCAACTTAATAATTACATGTTTAAAAGCTGGGCATTAGAAACTCCACCCTTCGTCATCTAAATGTTCACCCTTAGAGGTCAATATTCAAAGCAATTTACACAAATTATCCGTGTTAATGGGCTCTCTGAACACAGCCCTCCTTCCATGCGGTGTGCACAAGGGGGTGCACACGTGTACCTTGCGCGCGAGCCCGAGGAGAGCCCCGATGGCTTTTCCCGTTCCCTCCAAGGCCGCTCCGAAATTGGAGCGGCCTTGGAGGGAACTTTTTTTCTAACCCCCCCCCCCCCACCCACCTTCCCCTATCTAACCCACCCCATCCCTAACTAAATCCCCCCCCCCCCTACCTTTGCAGCGCCATGCCCTAGCACAGGCCTCACTCGACCCCGCCCCCGGAACGCCGCCATGCCCCTGGCCACGCCCCGGCCACGCCCCCGCACCGCCCCTTTTTGCAAGCCCCAGGACATACTCGCGTCCCGGGGATTGCGCGTGCCGCCGAGCCTATGCATAATAGGCTCGGCGCGCGCAGGGGCAGATTTTCTCAGGTCACGCGCGTAGCCTTTGAAAATCTGCCCCTTAATGTTTCTGGTTTAGATTTACAGTGTAATGAATTATTAGTGATTATACTTCAGACCTGCTTAACATTTTTATAATACTAATCTGTTTCTCTATAATAATTTGCAGGATGCCACTTGAGACATCTCAATTCAGGGAATATCATGGACTCATAGGGGAAATGAAAATCCTATAATTCAATCCTAGAAAACAAAGAGCTTTTTATGACATTACCAATCTCTCAAGCAGTTTCAAGTTTTTCTTATGCCTACAACACATCACTCTTGCTGGGCACAACACTGCTTAGAGAAAGCCCTGCACTGCTCCAAGCATCCAATAATAACGTCGCCCCGGTGTCCCTTTTAGATCTGCACTTTTCTACGCTCTGCACATAAGAAAGAAAAAAAATAGTTTCCCCATGTTTTAAAAGAACATTTGTTTGCGGGATGTGACAAATGTTGATTTGTCGCAATCACACCGGTCGATTTTAAAAGCCTTACACATGCCAAAACCGGGAGATGCGTGCGTGTCTCGGATGCAAACGCCACAGGGATTTTAAAAGGCCCGCGCCGAGTGTATCTCCCATTACACGCGCAAAACCTTTTTCTGGAAAAAAAGGGCAGGGCGTGGTCTGGGAGGGGGCATTAGTGGGGCCAGAACTGCACCATAAAGTCTGCGTGTAAGTCATTATGCGCACAAGCGAGCGCCGGGGTCCCCTACCGCGTAACTTTACTTCTGCTATGGATGGCGGGAAAGTAGTGAAATAAAGAAAAATATGGTAGTCAGCGGGGTTTTAAGGCTCAGGGCTAATAGAGTAAAAGGGAAGTGAGTGAGCTAGGGGGGGGGGGGGGGTTAGGAAGTCTGCTCCTTTACTGGGGCGAACTGGGGACAAACTCGAAAAAGAAGTAATTGCGTCAGTTCGCGTATCTAGTAAAATCTCCCTCCCCATTTACGCAAGGAAAGCGGCATTTGCGCGCACATGTGCGTGTCAATATGAAATCGTGCGCACATGTGCGCGTGTATAGCTGATTTTAAACCACATATGCGTATATGCAGATATAAACACGCATGTTTTAAAATCGCCGCGTCCATGTGCGCAGGCCGGCAAACGTGCGCCCACCTCTTAAAATCTACTTCACAATTTTCCAAAAACAAGTCGACAGTGAGAACATGAAATGTAACAGAGAAATTACCCAGAAGTAAGTCAGGTTATGATTTTTTAAAATATTTTGCATGCTTTATTACAGGCACAGGTGAAAAAAAAACCTGTGCCTGTAATAAATTGCAACCGTCAGTAATTATCTGGCAGACTACCAATAAAATAATTTCTTATGTGATGGTCACCCTAGTTATCCCCGACATTCACATTTGTTTACAAGTCTAACCCTATGCCGGTCATCACAGGCTACTACTGTAACCAAAAAGGAATTTGCATGTTTCCCCAGATGACCTATCTGGCCTATATTTGAAATTATGTGCGGCAGTGATCCAAATTAAGGAATGTCCCAAAAAGCTCTACAGTTCACCCGAGATGGGTTTTAAACAGAAAGTGTTTCCAGCTTATTGAATTCAAGGCCAACCACTTTATTGCATTTCTAATTATATTACAGTGAAATAAAGTTTAAAGCTATGTCCATGAAACTCCCTATTTGTTTGGACAGAAAAAGTTCAGGCAGTGAACCAGCAAAGGAAAACATCAGTGAAGTCATCCACAATGTTTGCACATGATCTTGAACTGTCTGAAACTTTATAGATACCCTGACACTTCACTCAGAAAATACTGCCTCTGTGTAGAAGTTTCAGACTTGCTTTATATGACTTACCAGATAAGGTTTTGGATTGGACACCGCTTGATTCACTTGCCAAATACTTAAAAATCCCTCCCCATCAGCAACACCACACTGTAAAAACAAATAAAAATAAATAAATAAATTTAAAAAAAAAACAAACAGTGCCAGAGTCCTTCTTTTAAATCAGCACATGCGACTTATTGAAAATCCTGACGCCAAGCAAGCTGAACACAAAAGGGATGTGCACATTCACTGCTCAATGTGATAACACGGAGATGATGCAACATCCCGCGGAAACGTACTGCGCCTCTTCTGACTTCAAGAAAGCAGAATGTAGGTTACCGTAGCAGCCTGGAGGTTAACATTGAACAAGTCGGTAGCGAGCGGTGAAGTTCTCTGCTTAAAAAGTTACCTGGAAGACTTTAACCAAGATATTCAGCAGAACTTATCCAGATAAGACTTCCATCGAATATCTGGTTATAAATTACCCAGATAACCTGAACCCTGCTATTCGTGCAGACTGACCTGTATGCACACATATAGCCGGAGAGCGCGCAGTATGATGCTGTCTGGAAAAACCCTGTTAGCCTATTCTTGCTTGGCCTCCAGCCCCACCTCCTTTTTTGTCCAAGTCACTTTGTGCACGCTACAGTTTTGTGCACATAAAATTACCCAGATGAGGAGGACATATTTTTAAAGGGGAAGACACTTCTGTCTTTTAAATATTGACCTCTTGCTGTTTACCAGATTATCACAAATACATTCAAATGGCTGGCACTATTTATAAAATGGTACTAAAAGTACACAAGCCAGAAAATTGAAAAGCCATTCCAGGCATCAGGCTTACCTCTAAAAGCCAAGAACAAGCAAGTATAGCTTCATGCAATGGGCCAAAACACAATCCCACGGCAGTCACCCGCCTTTCCAGAACTTTTAAGTCACCCAAAGCTGCACAGAGTGCAGTAGGATTACATTTTAAGCTGGTGCCCACAGCTGTAGTGACTGATTGTTTGCATTTAGGTCCTTTTCTTTGTTCCATTAATAGACAGAAAAGGGAATGCAACCCAGACTTCAGATCAGTGTGATACAGCCATCTCTAAAGGCCTCACACTTATGTGACGATGGTTCATTATCTGTAGCTGGCTCCATTTAGTTCATGTTAAGTACTCCAAATAAAGTCATCCTTGTGAACTGTGTAGCAGAGTCGGCAGTAATACTTAGCCAATGCTTACTGTGCCAGGGTAGATTATGGCATATAAAAACCAACATGGTCCATTCATTCTTCTCAGTTGAGCTTCATGCACTTTGAGATGAATTTTCAAAGACTTGTGTGCATAAAAATTCACATATGCACGCATACATAGCATCTACTCACGCACATGCTATTTTACAAACCTCAAACATATGCACATATATATGCATAAAATGGGGGCAGTCTAGGAGTGTCCAGGGCGGGGCCAATATTTATGTGTATAAGTTGCTATTTTAAAAGACACGCACGCATGTAGATTTGCCAACCTACTGGTGTAATTTTACACCTGCTAATTATCCTGCGAAAATTATATTAAACATATTTATTTTCTACTACTGGCTGGGTAGGAGGTTTGGGAGAACTGATGGGAGTTCAAGACTAAAGAACCAGGAGGGTCTTGATGACCTGGAGAAGTACTGGGAAAACTGGTGGAGTAATTGGTAAAACCGTAATCTCACTTACATGAGCATGTTTTAAAATACACTAATTTAAGCAAGTAGGTCCCACTTTAAATGATAGAGGAGCTGTTCCATCCACTTTATGTGATAAAATTGGCGCATCCATGTGCGCGTGCCAGCAAATGTGCTCACATGTGCGCCTGCGCGCAACTCTTAAAATCTACCTTTTAATTTGGCAAACAGGATGACTTGCTAAAACTGGCAATAGAGTCGGTGTGCCCCTCTTTTAAAATCCCCCAATTTATGCGGTAGAAGCAGTATTTGCATGATTATGTGCGTATCCACTTAAAATTTGGTGCACATGTGCATGCGGCCAGGCTATTTTATAAAATGCACACAAGTTATACAATAGCCACGTCCCTGGGCATGGGCTAACGCATGCGGCACATTTGCGCCCATGCACCGGTTTGAAAGTTACTGTCTTAGTGGCTTGGGAAAGAGATCTAGATATACATTTTGAAGGTTCTGATTGGGATCTTTCTTTTATTGCACTGGGTCAGAGCTCAATCTCCTCTCTTCTGGTGGAGAATGGATATAAGCTTTTATATCACTGGTATTTAACACCGGAAAACTTACACAAGACATATCCTAATTCTTCACCCACTTACTGGAGAGGATGTAGAACAATTGGATCTATGTATCATGTATGGTGGGAGTGTATAATGATTAGTAAATTTTGGGATACGATATACCCAAAGTCCTTAGATATTTTCTATTGAATATTCCTACACCAGATGTTTCTAATGTTACAGATTCTTGTCACACAGTTTGCTATAGCAGCTCGGTTAGCTATTGCAACATGCTGGAAGAAACAGGTGTGTCCTCCAATGGGAATGACCTAGAAGAAGTTACATGTTCCGTTTTATATGGGACAATTAATAACGGCAAGGCAAGATTCTTTGGAAAAATTTACAAAAGTCTGGGAGCCTTTCATTTCCTGATTGCAAGCTAATAGATATTGATCTCTTTGAACTAATATATTCTCAGAATGACAGATATCCAACTCTTCACAAGACAGAATAATGAGGGGAATGTGGATAATCAGAGGTAGGGGGATGATAATATGGAAAATGTTGGAGACTTGCATTATGACTATGTGGTTGTTATAATTGTTTTCTTCTTTGGCATGGTCAATAAACTTTAAATTATAAAAAAAGAAAAAATAAGATGTGCATATAAATTTCCATATGCACCCTAATACTAACTGCCTCCCCCTTCCCATGTTTTTTACCTGACATCCCAATCCTTTTGCTAACACTGTCCTCCATATCTGTCTCACGCATCCCCAAAATCTGTTACAGTGATGACCTCAGTAGGTCATTTCGGGCTTTATCATCTTCAACTTTGTTTCTTACAATGTCGACCCCCAGGCTCATATCTAGATTTGAAATATCCCAGAGTCAAAGTCTGTAGGACTTCCAATGGGGCAGAAGCAACCTGAGAACACAAGGGCCTCGCTGTGATAACCGCCTTCCGTTGTTTACAGCAAGGGATGTACAGCAGTATCTTATCGGGTCACTTGAGCTAATGTCTGTGGATAAAGGACACTATTGTCTTTCTTGCTGCAGTGACTGGTACAGCATGAACATGTCTGCAGAAGCAGCAACAAGGAAAAACAACAAAACCACAATGGTAATATTCAGGGCTTCGCTGCTGACAGCTCTGCCCCAGAGCTAAATGCATAGCCCCAGTGGCACGCAACATTATGACCTAGCCATGCAATGCCGAACTCAAAGGGAGCTTCTGAACTGGCTGTAAGAGAAGGCAAGTAGATAACCAAGCAGGGGCTTGAGTCCTGACTTTAAAAAAAAAAAAATTTACAGCTGAAAATATTTTGGCAAATAAAAAGTCAATCTCTTCCAAATGTGGCTTGAAATGGGTATTATTTCAGAAATGCCACCTAAACCCTCACTCCAGAGAACTTTACTAATTCTACTACTGCTAATACTTAACAGTTCTATAGCACTGCTCAATGTATGCAATGCTATACAAAAACATTTAAGAGACAGTCCTTACTCGGTAGAGCTTACAATGTAATTGACAAACTTACAGGGCAAAAGAGACTTGGGGAATTTTATTTATTAAGACAATGGTTAAAAATTAATAAGGATGTAAGAGGATAATCAAGGGGTTAAGATTAAAAGGTGGGTTTTTAGGTGGGATTTAAATAAAGCAAGAGAAGGAGCATGACGCACCAGTTCAGGAAGTCTATTTCAAGCACATGGTGCAGCCAGATGGAAAGCATGGAATTGGCAGTAGAGGAGAAGGGCACAGACAGGAGTGACTTGCCTGATGAGCGGTGTGCACGAGGAGGGATGTAGAGAGTAGCGATGTGCATTCGTTTATCACGAATTAGGCGCAGGCCCATCCATTGCTCCTTCCATGTGACAGGGGCCGACCAATGGCACCGGCAGCCACTGTCACATGGTAAGGGCAAAGGGCCGCCGGTGCCATTTTGATTCCTGGCAGGCCCGACGGCCCGAGAGGGAGACATCGGTCGTGGGACCCCGCTGGACCACCAGGGCTTTTAGTAAGTACTGGGGAGGGATCGGGATGGTGGGGGGTTGTAATAAAGTAAATCTGAAGGGTTGGGGTGGGTTTTTTTCGATTCGTTTTTTCTGATCCGTTTCGCTGAAAAAAGATCCACGGGAAAACCAATTTTTCCCATGAAGTGCCTGAACTGAAACCCAATCCAGAAAAACAAAGCTCATCTCTAGTAGAGAGAGATAAGAGGAGAGGCAGAGAGGAGCTGTTGAGTGAAAACTTGCAGATGAGTAAGAGGACTCTGAATTGTATTTGGGAGCAGATAGGGAGCCATTCACGCAGGTAATAGCACCGTTTTACCTGGGTGAATGGCTTTTAATATTGCCCTCACAGTGCTAATTTGTCAGCAGGTGCCCAGGGAAAACTAACAAGGGGAAAAAAAACCCTAAAAAACTCACCTTATTGCCTTGGGAGTTGAAATATAATCTGGTAACCCTTGCATTGCCAGCTTGGCGCAGGCATATCAGTTGCTGTGGACGATTCCATTCAAACATACGGACGCTGCCATCCTGGGCTCCTGTGATATCTGTAACAAATGAGAGAGGCATGCAATACGGCATTAAGACTACAAGTTTCCAGTGACATTGGCATATTGTATTATGATAGCACCATCGGGTTTTGCCAAAAATCAAACATCGAGCTCTTTTCACTTCCTCACTGAATGACCAGAGGTAAAGTTCTATCCAGTTTTAGCGACAGATATTAGATGAGAAATTGACATGCTGTAGGTCTACACATGCCTTGTACAGATTGTCCCACAAGTTGATTAGGGGTGTAACTGCCATTTTGGTTTAGGGCAAAATTCACTATTAAATAATACAGTGGCAGTATCCCAGCCTCACAAGTTGAGATTAGTAGCAGTGGTTAAGGCAAGAAACTTGTTATATAAATCTTTTTTGTTTTATGTGGAACATCTGTGCTTTTGCAGAGTGCCCAAAATCCCTTACATTATCACTTACTTTAAGTGAGCAGTTTCAGAAATATCTGATTTTAGCTCTTAGAGGACTATCATAAAATCAGTAAGTGGGGTGGGTGGGATTCAAAGTGGCAAACATTAGCAATGCTAATCCAATAATGCTGGACCCACAGGCAATCAACTGTGTCTCTCTGTTTGGATTTTCATCCTGTATTCTGGATCTGTCATTTACCTATGCTTTCAGAGGTGAATTTTCAAAGGCCGGCATGCATCAAAATTGGGAGATAAGCACCCGCCTTATTTCAAAAGTGTGTCTCCCGCTGCAAGCATCTCTCACTCGGAATCAGAAAGGGGTGGGGTCAAGAGATGTGCCCACAATTAGCTATATGCCTGAGCGCGCACCCAGGCCTAGTGCTGCATAACTTTACTTCTGCTACGGAGGAGGTGTATGTTTTAGAAATGAAAAAGCCAGCTATTCCTAAGGGGTTTAAAGGCTCTGGAGTAACTGGGAGGGACTGCAGGCTATGAAACCATGGGGGTTTGGAGGACCTAGCTCTACACTGGGTGAGCTGGTGGATGAACTGGTGAAATTGGTCCTGGCATGGAGGCGCGCCGGTTATAAAATTCCCTGACATACACAGTTGATACTCTATATACGGGGTTGGGCTCCCCTACATGCAAAATTAGACGCACACCTACACACGCCTAGGCGATTTTATAACATGCACGCGTATATTATAAAATTGCCGTGTCCCTGGGTGCGTGCACAAGCACATGTGTCAATGTGCGCCCGCTCGCCTCTTTTGAAAGTTACCATCTTATTTTGTAAATGGCATTGGGATTCCAGGGGAAGGTGATAAATCTAATGATCATAATACTAACAAAAGCATGAAGGTCGCTCCCTCTATTCTTTGTCTTTCATTTCCCCCTATATTTACTGTTTCTTCACTCTTCCACATCTCCTCTCTATTTCCCTCTTCCTGGTTCTGCAGACACTTTCTTCTTCTCAAGCAGAACGCTCTGTTCTCTCCACCCTCTATGCCTTGCTTTCTCTATTCTGTTATGTGTTGTAATTATATTTTGCCTTCTTCAAAGAACAGGACCCATAGTGTTTTACAATACGATAAGAACATAAGAACATAAGAAAATGCCATACTGGGTCAGACCAAGGGTCCATCAAGCCCAGCATCCTGTTTCCAACAGTGGCCAATCCAGGCCATAAGAACCTGGCAAGTACCCAAAAACTAAGTCTATTCCATGTAACCATTGCTAATGGCAGTGGCTATTCTCTAAGTGAACTTAATAGCAGGTAATGGACTTCTCCTCCAAGAACTTATCCAATCCTTTTTTAAACACAGCTATACTAACTGCACTAACCACATCCCCTGGCAACAAATTCCAGAGTTTAATTGTGCGTTGAGTAAAAAAGAACTTTCTCCGATTAGTTTTAAATGTGCCCCATGCTAACTTCATGGAGTGCCCCCTAGTCTTTCTACTATCCGAAAGAGTAAATAACCGATTCACATCTACCCGTTCTAGACCTCTGATGATTTTAAACACCTCTATCATATCCCCCCTCAGCAAAAATACAACGAATATGTAAATCTTTCAAGAGAAACCCGGTTTCCACTCTCACTCTCACTGGGGAAAAAATATTTTATCTCCCTTGCAGTTTAAATACCACAAATCAATGTCTCTGCCCCCAAAACTCCAAATAAAACACTCTCCTGATTGAAAATCATAATATAAAATTTACATCAACCATAAAATCAATCAATTCACTCTTGTGAGACAAAAACTACACAGTAACCCCATCTGCTGCTTAACAGCAAAGCTCCCAGGCTTCTGATTGCTCCCTCTCTTTTGCCTAAAACAAAGCAGAAGGCACTTAAACAGGTGAAATATTCTGCATGCAAATTAGCAGAAAGTGGAAATCTTAGGGAGATTTTAAGAGCATTTCTACTAAAATCTCTTTCAAATGTTGAGTATTTCCTGAGAAGCATTTGTGTCAGAGTAACCCGTATTCTTTCTTCCCACAAACAAAGTGGCAAAAAAAGCTGGCAGAGATGGGACATTCACCCGATCAGATTTTCAGCCTATTATTTCGGGCTTCTCGGATTCTTTGTGGACCCAGGGAGGAAATCCACTGAAGTTGACGCACTAGATGGACATTACACACTCTGGGGCAGATTTTCAAAGGGGTACGCACGTAAGATACGCGCGTACCCCCCCGAAAACCTGCCCCAAGTTCCCCCTGCACGCGCCAAACCTATGTTGAATAGGCTCGGCGGCGCGCGCGAGCCCCAGGACGCACGTAAGTCCCGGGGCTTTCCTGGGGGGGGCGTGTCAGGGGCGTGTCGCGGCGGCACGTCATCCGGTGGCAGGGCCGCGGGCGTGGTTCCAGCCTGGGGGCGTTTCGGGGGTGTGGCCGAGCCCTCCGAAACTGCTCCTAGGCCGGGGAATCACGCGCCGGCAGCCGGTGTGCGCAAGTTAGGCCTGCCTTGGGCAGGCATAACTTTTGAAATAAAGGTAGGGGGGGGGGGAATTATTTAGGGCTGGGGGGTGGCGGAGGGAACGGAGGCAGGCTGCGTGGCTCGGCCCGCGCAGGCTGCCGATTTTGGGCAGCCTTGCGCGCGCCAACCCCGGATTTTAATGGATACGCGTATCTGTGACGAGCTGCGTTCAAGGGCTATGCTCCCTCTCCTCCATCAGATCAGGTCTTTGCAGTGAACTGCTGAGGGGGGGGGGGGGCGCGTAACTCTCAAAAGGCAATCAATAACTGTATTCAGTTACCCCGGTATGAAAGCATCACTCGAAACTTCTTTGCTGATCCTTATTTCGATGCCAGATCGGATGACGTTCTCACAAATTGATTGCTCCGGGATGCGCCCGTGCTAAGTGAGGCAGGGGCCTCTACAGACCGCAGGGGTAGGGGTAGGCCCTGCATCCTTGGGAACACCCACCCCCTCGCAGTCAACTCAAAAGGAAGGCGCTACTTACAGTACTGATGAACCGGGTGTGAAGCCATTCTCTTTACGTTGTTCAGATTTCTTTTTATAAGCTTTAATGGACCAAAAGGAAAAAAAAGAAAATACATGTCACATTTTCAAAAAGACTTAACACGTTCAAGCAAGTCTAGCAGTGTAAAAATATTTTTTCATTTTGTTCATATTATTAATTTGACAGCAACATGCTAACTAAGAAAGATTTAAAAGATCGAGGCAATTAAACTGCTGATTTAAGGAAGAATTCTGAGCATTAACTGGTGGTTAAGACAAAATTATTAAATACTCTTTGGGCAATATTACTGCTTAGTTTTTTCCTAAATATCCCCTACATAGCTGCTCACACCACCAAATTTAGGGAAATCTGGGCACTGCCGTGCTAAACCTTTATGGGCATCCCAGGGAAGAAAAGACAGTACAATAAAGAACGAAATCCCTATATGTTGTGTGCTGGCTGCTCTCTTCTTTCCCTACCCCCGAGGTGCAACGGAAAATCAGGAATCTTTGCTATAGAGGGGAAAAGAAGGTTGCAAATTGCATTGCTAACAATTTGATGCAATCCAATATGAAGTCAGGTTTTTGAAAAATATTTAACAAAAATCATAAAAATAAAAACCTAGGGGGCAATTTTTAAAACATAGCACAGGACCTGCAAACTAAATTTTGAAAGGAAACATTGCAGTATTTGAAATGTTAGGGAAGTGTAAGCATTCTGTACCCGTGTGATCTGCATCTGGAAAGTACATGTGTGACAGTGCATGCTGGGATCTTGGCCTACACTAAGGGGTAGATTTTAAAAGAAGCGCGATCAGCCTACTTTTGCTTGCGCATCAGACTCAAGCAAAAGTACGCTGGATTTTAGTGGATACGCGCGGAGCCGCGCGTATCCACTAAAATCCTGGATCGGCGCGCGCAAGGCTATCGATTTTGTATAGCCTGTGCGCGCCGAGCCGCACTGCCTCCCCCCATTCCCTCCAAGGCCGCTCCGAAATCGGAGCGGCCTCGGAGGGAACTTTCCTTTGCCCTCCCCTCACCTTACCCTCCCTTCCCCTACCTAACCCACCCACCCGGCCCTGTCTACACCCCCCCCTTACCTTTGTCGGGGGATTTACGCCTCCCGGAGGGAGACGTAAATCCCCGTGCGCCAGCAGGCCTGCTGCGCGCCGGGCCGCGACCTGGGGGCGGGTACGGAGGGCGCGGCCACGCCCCCGGGCCGTAGCCACGCCCCCGTACCCGCCCCCAAAACGCTGCCGACACGCCCCCGGAACGCCGCGACGACCGGGCCCGCCCCCCGACACGCCCCCCTCCGAGAACCCCGGGACTTACGCGAGTCCCGGGGCTCTGCGCGCGCCGGGAGGCCTATGTAAAATAGGCTTCCCGGCGCGCAGGGCCCTGCTCGCGTAAATCCGCCCGGTTTTGGGCGGATTTACGCGAGCAGGGCTCTGAAAATCCGCCCCTAAGTGCCTAACGTATGTGTGACTGGCCACGTAATTCCCTAATGCTGCCCAGAATGTTATAAATATTCTAAGGCAGAGTTTCCCAAACCTGTCCTGCAGGACCCTCAGCCAGTCAGGTTTTCAGGATATTCACAATGAATATACAGGAGATAAGATTTGATCGCTATGGTGAAAGTGCATGCAAATTTATCTCATGCATATTCAGTGTGACTGGCTGGGGTGGCGGGGGGGGGGGGGGGGTTGTCTTCCAGGCAACTTTGGGACCCACTGTTTTAAGGGATACCCTGGTTCTAAATGCCATGCTCTTCTCTATCCCCCCCCCCCAAAAAAAAAAAAGACACAGTAAGCTTAAAAAGAGGTTTCATGTGAAAACAATTTTTCTAGAAATTTTTTAAGACAACATTTTTTTCTGGAAAAGATTAATGCTGGATTTTTGCTAAGAAGATATTGACAAGGCAGTTTGTACCTCTGTTAAAATTTCATGTCCTCTAACTCATCCTGCTCTGATAGCAGAATAAGGGTTCCAGTGCCTGGGGCTATTTTCTGACTGTTCTGATTCCTTTTAAAATTGATACAATGGAGGCGACTTTGTGGCGCAAGCTACAGCCATATACAGTGTGGCATGGGGAAGTCGTGTTTGGATTTTCTGTCCACTGGGGCTGACTGGACCTAGGGTGCACCATGAAGGGACTTAATGGGGAGACAAGACATCTCAGTCTATGGTGGCAGCCCCTGATGCTCAAAGAACAGCACCAACCGTATTCCTCAGTGGAGATGCACCTGCAACCAACAAGAGCTCCCCAGGACCACCTGGGCAGGTTGTGTTGGTGAGGCAGTCAAGGATGGAGGCTGAAGAAGAGGATAATTTATAAAGCCCAGGCTTACTTTTTTATGCCACTATGTTTAGCCACTGGCTGAGTGCCTGGAAATGCTTGGTTTTACTGTTTTAGAGTTACTATGTTTTGATCTGCCATAGGAATTTACTTTGTGCTGTCCATGCACGAAGACAGGTGTGTGTTGCAAGAGAACAGCAGCAAGGAAGATCATCAGGAAACAGATGTTTACCTCAGCAGATTCAATCTGGGATGCCACCACACAAGGTTTAGGAAAGAGATAGGCTGATGAACTCAGAGCACGGATTGGTACTGAATGACACTGCAAAATCTAGAGCTTCCAAAAACCACAGGCAGCTGGGCAGCACCAAAGACAGCTGCACTAAATGAGTTATAGCACTGATTTCTAACCCTCGTATCCAACTGCTACAATTCCCAATTAAAAGTACTGTCGTGCAAGGGGTTAGGCCCATTCTGCCATCTGGTGGCCACTGATGCCAGCTTTGCATCAGGGAAAATAATAATCTACTTACTATACTGTAGTTTCAAACAATGGATTGAGCAAAATATCAGGTTAGGCCACTTAGATACAAAGCAATAAAGACCAACAAGCAACTAAGAGGCAATTTTTATTCTCATTTAACTTAATAGATTTGTGTCTCACTTTCAAGAGTTATATTCCTGACCTGATGAAAAAAGTCAAACTCTTAAGAACTTTTCACAAAGGTATTGTGTTGGCCAAATTCAAAAGGTATCACCTACAACTTTTCCTGCACAACACATTCAAACGCATAAACCAATCTAATAGAATGTAAGTGGTGCAGATTTCATACCACACCAGCTCCAGTGCTGGTCTGCCCGCTGCCCAGCCAAGGCGTGGAGGAGGAGGGCTGCGTCTGAGCAACTGCAAAGGGTGCCGCACTGGGCTGATACAGAGTCGATGTCGAACCACGATAGTCATCCTCCGAACTGTAAAAGGTATTAATGCGCAGGCTTTAACACAACTCGGTCTTATTTTCATTTCCTGCAAGCTGTATATATTTTCTGAAGTTTCATTTCAATTAAAAAAAATATAAACACAGAAATAAAAATGGTACAAATGTTATTTAAAAAGCCACCTTGCACGCTGGTGCTCGGGTATCTGTGAATGTTTCTGCTTCTATTATTTATTTTTAAAAATGTACATACCACTTAGACTAGATTGAAAGTGGTTCACAAAATTACAAAACATAAAAAATATCTCAAACAAAACAGTACAATAAAACAATGACTACATTCAGAGACAGATCGAAGGGATTGGTATAAGGGGTCATTGGTAATCAGAGAGAATATAAAAATGTACTGAACATGAAAACAAACCTTTTAGATTCCCTGTCATATTCTTCTCCTATCCATATGTACGGCTGGGCAGCCAGCAGACAAGAAATATCCAGCTCTTGTACATCATGCGTAGAAGCCAGAACTATTTCATTGCAGTTTGCCTGTGCAAAAGACCAATGCACCTTTGAATAACAGCCTCAAAATCAACATTATACTTGCCTAAAGCAATGTTTGAGTAAGGTTTCTTTACCTTATTAACCGCAAATGCCATTATCATATCAGACTCCTTGTGAATGATCTTTGCTTTTCCTCCGGGATAGCCAAGATCTGCTTCAACCTGCAAAACAAAAACCACTGGATTTAATCACCAAAATAGCTGCACAGCCATGAAAGTTAAAGCAGCATGCAAAAAAAAGTTCAGTGGGTACAGCATTTGTTAGATAATTAACGCTCACAGGGCCAGAGACATAATCTTTTTAAAGAAAGGAACGTAATGTAAAAAGCAGAGCTTAGTATGTAATCAAAATGTCAGATTGTTGTTTTTCTTCTTATCATAATTACAGGATACCTGAAGTTAGACACTACTTATTAACATTGTGTATTTGCTATGCAGTGCAGAGTGAGGGACAACATGACAAACAGTGCACTAAAGTTTTTCATTGTGTGCTGTCGGTGTATTAAGCCAAAAGTGAAGTTCCAGTGCATTTAGCCCCCGGAAAATAGATTAAATTACTGTATGAATGCCTTGAAAATAATGCTCTATTAGTCTTGCTATTCTTACATCAACAATAGAATCCTGGTGCACAGTCACACAATTTTAAAAATCACATTCAACTGGGTCAGAATATACATTGCGTGATACAATATATCGCAAGCAAGTCCTCAGGGGACCACCCAGCCAATCTGGAGTTCGGTATAACTACAATGACTATGCATGAGCTGTATTTGCATACAAAGCACATGCAAATCTCTCTCATGGAGAGTTACTGTGGATATACTGTAAACCAGGGTGAGCAGGTGGTCCCCGAGGACCTAGTTCACAATTGTGCATGGACTCCGTTAGCGTTAATACACAAATGTAAGACCCACAGAACTTTGTAGAGTGTGCTATAGTCAAGGGTTTGGGAAAGGGATACTACCTTGCTTTTGGAATCTTCTGCTACGCAGTTTTGTCTGACCTGCTCCACACGATCTTCTACAGACTACATAACATCACACATAACCACAAACACAAAAACATGCACAAAGAAACAAAACATAACAATAAAAAGAATGAAACATTCCAAAACTAGACCAAAAAGGCCACCCTATCTGAATATGATAACATCCTGGTTACAGTGGCATATGAACCAACAGATGGAGACCCAGATGAATACAAATTATAATTCTGCAATGATACCCCACACCATTTAAGAAATAATACATGGAAGCTCTTTTAGAGTTACAATGATGTCATTTTTGCTATTTATTTTCTTAGTTATGCACCTTGAATGCTTTCTGTGAGATTTTAAATTTCACCGAGTCAATGTAGCTACTTAAAAGTGCAGCCAAAAATTTCAAGGGCCTTATTTATGCCTCTTACAGACTAATAAAACTGCTCAGACTTTTCTGAAACAGCCTGAGGGGGACATTAGGGAGCAAACCATATATAAAAGTTTATAGCCAAATTTAAAAAATTCTGTGGCAGGACTGCAGTACAAATTATGTGAGTTTATAATATCTATTTGATATAAAGGATCTACCTGGAAGCAAATTACTTCTTTTATTAATTAGGTATTGAAAACCACGAGGTCCATACTCAAAGAGCCAGTGAGCAGGTACGTTATCTGGATAACCTAAACATAGAACATCAGCTCAAAAAAAAGAGGAAATGACTATACTTCATAAAAGGAGAAAGGTCCTCTACTGAAACAATTATATCTTTTAAATGTGATCATGGACATACTGAAAATAGATAGGATCATCATACTAGGCACTACCGGTGAATAAGCTTTCGTTTGCCTTTATGTTTAATCATAGGTCAGACCAAAATGATATCCAGATCAACCATTTTTTAAATTTTTCTTTCAATTAGAAATAGCAATTAGCTAGCTTGAGATAATGAGAAACCCCAGCATGGGTCTGTGTTTCGAAGCGCTGGATCTGCGTCCGGGGGCGGGGAGAGGGTGTCATTTAATGCATGATGAACTTGTCTCTTATTGCACAAAAACCTCTTTCAGATATCAAGGTGAGCAGACTCATGTTGGCATTCTTAGATGCCAATTTTTAGGAAAAATCTGAGCATCCCCACACCCATGTTAAAGCTATAGCTCTCTCTTCACTGTTTCTAGGTGTTTTATGATTACGAGAGCACGTCATTATGCCATACCCGTAATCAGAGTGACCAGCTTTCTGAAATTACTGGCAGACATCATTGAGGGACCCTATTCAGGTTGAACTTCAAAGGAAGGCTGTGCATTAGCCTTTTTCGCTCACTCAGCGGGTTACCTCAAGGGTTTAACTTGTGTGTGTTATTATGTTAACTTGCATGTGAAACTGTTAAAATGTGGGACCCCACAACACTTGTAAGAATCTGTTGTAGCCCGAGTGGGTTCACCTGACCACTGAAGCTACCTCGGCTGGTAGCTTTCTTGCTAGAAAGACGTTGGAAACTGTATCATTCCCAGTTCCTTATGGAGATTGCATTTGTCCTGATGGAGGCTCCTGGTGCAGCTAAATCCACACTACTACATGCATTTTCATTATTGCCATATTGCGAGCAATACAGAAAAATGATTGCGATAAAACCCAGTGCAACTTCAAAGTGTGCGTTTCATGCCGAAATCCTTATGCTGCATGTCAGCTCCTTTTTGTGGGTTTTATTATGGCACCAGCACTCTGGTAATTTTACTGTGCATTTTCATTAAAGCATTCTAACTGCACTGTGATCTCTTCCTTTTTTATTGTGTTTAAGTTACCGTTATCTGCCATATAACAAGTTGACGTGTGTAGGAAGGCGGAGTGCTATTTAAAAAAAAAAAAAAAAAAAAAAGGGCAATTTACTATGGCCTTTACAGAAAGACTTATTTGAATATGATTTACAGCACTTTGCTCTGATTTGTAAAGATTTGCCTACTGAACACAACACAAAAATTACACATGCTACTTAGCAAAAAGAAAATACATAAAGTTCAAAATCAGACTGAAAATAAAACACACATGAATGAAAGAAGAGCTATCTAAAGACCAAGCAGGCAATAAAAAAAAAAGCAAACTTTTTTTTTTTAAATCACAACCAACACCCAGACCTGCAGTCACTTCCATGTGAAGTTCTTCTGCACTTGTTTACCTCACTCTGTTTTCTTTTCTTTGTGAATATATATTTAATGAATGTCTCTTGCAGAAGCTCTTGTTTCACAAGGAAATGCCAAAGCCTTCGAACGGGAAAGGCTGAATAATCCTTTGATCTGAGAGAGAGGAAGAAAAGTTATCTATTTTATATTTTGAGGATGGGAAAACTCAGAGGAGGCAATAATTAAGAATCAAATAATGCAGTTCATGCTCCTTGGGCTTGTCTGGATCTGGAAAGAGGAAATAGGAAAACTGGCTCTTACCTGCTAATTTTCGTTCCTGTAACACCACAGATCAGTCCAGACCAGTGGGTTGTGCATTCCTACCAGCAGATGGAGTCCGATAACAAAAACTTTGGGCACTGCTACATAACCGAGAGTGCCACCTGCAGTCCCTCAGTATTGGCCTGTACCCAAACCCAAACAACTAACCTTACTAAATTGAAGGGCAAAGAGGGTTGGAACCCAAAACGTAGCAGCCAACCTCTCACCTGTAACAGAAAAAACAAAAAGGCCACTAGACCACCTCAGAACCTGAGCTTTCAAGAGCATCTGCGATAGAACCAAATTATTTCTGCCATGAAAATATCATTTCTCAAAGTAGTCTTTTGGAATCTGAAATGGGTGTGGGCCTCTGGACTGATCTGTGGTATTACAGGAACAGAAATTAGCAGGTAAGAACCAATTTTCCTTTCCTGAACATACCCAGATCAGTGGGATGTACCCAAGCCACACTATACTGGGCGGGAACCTGAAAGACCCGCGTGCAGAACGCCCTCATCGAAGGACAATTCATCGTGTGCCCTAACATCCAAACGATAATGCTTGGTGAAAGTGTGAAGGGAGGACCAAACCACCTCTCTGCAGATTTCCTGTGGCGACAGAAGCTGACACGCAGTCCAGGAGGTAGCCTGGGCCCTAGTGGAATGAGCTCGCAAACCCAGGGACACCTGACGCCCTCGGGCAACATAGGCCGAAGAGATAGCCTCCTTAATCCAGCGGGAAATCGTAACCTTAGAAGCCTTGTCACCCTTCTTAGGACCCCCGAACAAGACAAACAGATGGTCTGACCGCCGGAAGTCATTGGTAACCTCCAAATAGAGCAAAAGAGCGCGACGCACATCCAAAAGATGAAGCTCCTTCTCCTGAGGGGAATCCCTGGACCACTGCGGAAATCCTGGCAGATCCACTGCCTGATTGACATGAAAGGCAGACACCACCTTGGGAACGAAAGAAGGGACCATGCGCAGTGAAACTCTATCATCGTAAATCCTAAGGAAGGGATCCCAACACGACAAAGCCTGTAACTCTGAAATCTATCGTGCAGAACAAATGGCTACCAGGAAAACGGTCTTCAAGGTCAAATCCTTAATTGGAGCCCTGCAAAAAGGTTCAAAGGGGGCTCCGCAAAGCACCGGGTTCAAATTCCAATTCGGAAATAACGGGCGTACGGGAGGACGTAACCGTTTTACTCCCTTGAGGAACCGTGAAATATCTGGGTGCACTGCCAGCGACCGACCGTGAAACCTGCCCCTTAAGGCACCTAAGGCTGCTACCTGAACCTGAAGGGAGTTGAAAGCCAAACCCTTAGCCAACTCCTGTTGAAGGAAATCCAACACCTGGGGAATCTCCGTTGACAAAGGATCCAAGGAACGCTGGTGGCACCATGCCTCAAACAACTTCCAGACCCTAACATAGGCCATAGAAGTAGACAGTTGACGCACCTGTAGAAGAATGGAAATGACCTGCTCTGAATATCCCCTCAATCGCAATTGTCACCTCTCAAAAGCCAAGCCGCCAGAGAGAAGTGATCCTCCCGATCCGAAAATATGGGCCCCTGACGGAGTAGATGGGGGAGATGAGCCAGCTGCAGAGGACCTTCCAGCGCTATTCGCACCAGGTCTGCGAACCATAGACGACGCGGCCACTCCAGAGCCCCCAGCATTATGCTACCTGGATGTCGCTCTATGTGTTGGAGAAGCCGACCGATGAGAGGCCAGGGGGGGGAAGGCATAGAGAAGAATGCCCGTGGGCCACGGACACACTAGGGCATCTAAGCCTACAGAGCCCATCTCTTGACGATGACTGAAAAAGCATTCTGTCTTCACATTGACCCGAGTTGCCATCAGATCCAACTGAGGCATGCGACACCTGGCGCAAATGAGATTCCAAGCTTCGGGAGCTAACTCCCACTCCTCCGGAAAGCTGTTGCCTGCTGAGGAAGTCCGCCTGAACATTTTCCACTCCTGCGACACAGCGATTCCTTTGAGATGGTGCTCCGCCCAAGCGAACAACAGCCTTGTTTCCAGTGCCACCTCGAGACTCTGTGTCCTGCCTTGCTGGGTGATGTAAGCTACCGTTGTCGCATTGTCTGAGAACACTCGAACCATTCTGTTCTCGACCAAGGGCAGAAATGCTCGCAGGGCCAGTCGGACAGCCCTCGTCTCGAGGCGGTTGATGGATCAGGAGCTTTCCGTTGGGGACCAAAGACCTTGAATGGATTTGTTTAGGCAAACTGCTCCCCAGCCTGACAGACTGGCATCTGTGGAGTTAACCAACCAATTTGACGGATCCAAATCTACTCCCTGTATCAGGTTGCTGCGTAAAAGTCACCCCGACAGCGACTCTGGAAGTAGAGGCAATGGCACATGGAACTGTTCCGACACCGGGCTCCACCTCGATAACAGCTCATGCTGCAACGGACACAAATGAGTGAACGTCCACGGGACCAAATCCAAGGTGGAGGCCATGGATCCCAGGACTTGTAAGTGATGCCAAACCATCGGAGTCTTCCTCTGAAGGAGGACCTTGACCTGATCTTGCAACCTCATTACATGGTCCAATGCCAGGGAAACCTTGCCTTGGAAGGTATTGAAGAGCCCTCCCAAGTAAACCAGCGACTGCGTGGGCTCCAAGTGACTTTTCTGGACATTTATGACCCAGCTGAGCAACCGCAAGGTGAGCATCACCCTCTGGACCAATCTTACGCAGTCCTCCTGTGACTTCGCTCGAATCAGCCAGATACGGGTGAACTAGGACTCCCTCCTTGCGCAGGAATGCCATCATGACCACCATGACCTTGGTGAAAAGAAGAGCATGAAACTGGAAATGTTCACCCAGCACTTTGAATCGGAGGAACCGCTGGTGATCCTGGCGAATCGGGATGTGAAGATACGTCTCGGTGAGGTCTAAGGACGCAAGAAACTCCCCTTTGTGTATAGTGGCCACCACAGTCCTCAAGGTCTCCATGTGAAAATGGGGGACTCGCAGACACCAGTTCACCTTCTGCAAATCCAGAATGGGACAAAAGGTGCCCTCTTTCTTGGGAACCATAAAGAACACTGAATGCCGTCCCTTGCCCTGTTCCGCAAGGGGGACTGGAACAATGGCCCAGAGACTGAGAAGCCGTTGTAGAGTCCCCTGTACTGCCTCGCGCTTAGCCCGTGAAGCAACGCGAGAATCCACAAAGGCTTCCTGCACCGGGTGTGAAAACTCGAGAGCGTAACTGTCCCGGACCACTTCCAAGACCCATTGGTCCGAGGTAATCTTTTCCCACTCCACGTAGAAGCATGACAATCTGCCTCTGACAGCTTCTACGATGGAATGGGTACCCCTGGCTTCATTGGGAGGGTTTTCCATGTCCAGCACCCTGGCCCGTGGACTCTCTCTGGGCGCCGAGCTCCATGAAAGGACTGCTGATGCCCCAAGACCTGCCTGGGCCCCGAAGGAGCTGAAGACCTACCAGTGCGAAATCTGCGAGAATCCTGAAAACGAGCTCGAGGGGGAAAAACCTTCCCAGAAGGTTTCCTATCCTCCGGAAGTCGGTTGCCTTTGGACTCCCCCAGTAATTTTACCAATTGGTCCAGATCCTCCCTGAAGAGAAGCTTGCCCTTAAAGGGGAGGTTACAGAATTGAAACTTGGAAGACAAATCTGCTGACCAATTCCGCAACCAGAGGAGTCTACGAGCCATGACAGCGGACACCATACTATGCGCCTAGGTCCGAACCAAGTCATACAGCGCATCTGCGACATAGGCAACACCTGCCTCCAATCGTGCAGCTTGCAAGGGCCCCCCCCGCCGTTGGCACACGGAGCTGCGGACGCCTCCTGGACCCAACAAAGACAGGCTCTCTGCATGAGCCTGGCACAATTCGCCGCCCTGAGACTCAGTGCAGAGACCTCGAAGACTCACTTAAAGTGTATCTCCAGCTTGCGGTCCTGTATGTCCTTCAGCGCAGCAGCCCCGGCCACAGGAATGTTGGTCTTCTTAGTCACGGCAGACTCTTCCGCGTCCACCTTCGGTACCTTCAGAAAATCCAAAACATCTTACGACAGGGGGTAAAGTTTCACCATGGCTCTAACCCATTTATTTATTTTATTTATTTTGCACTTTTATATACCGATTTTCCAATAACAGAGCTACTGATCAATTCGGTTTACATTCTGAACAGAACAATGACAAGTTAATGTCTTACAATCAACAGGTAAAAGTAACTTGGATACAGATATATGGGGTAATAACATAACATAACGTAAATGCTACAGAGCCTAATGTAGGCTAAAACAAAGAAGCGAGGTATCCCACTTTCAAACCAGCATCTGGCGAGTCCACTCCCGGGTCACCAGCTTGCGGACCTTCTTAGGCAATGGGAAGGAAGTAGTTGGTCCCCGAATCCCATCCAGGACCAGGTTAACTCCTTCACTGTCAGACTCGTCCTGCAAAACCTTGATCCCCAGGACCTCCAAGATCTGGGGAATGAGAGGCCGGAGCTCCTCCCACTTAAATAAGTGCACCACACTGGGATCATCACCCTCCGAGGGTGGGAGGTCGTCTGGGTCTGGGTCGGCCTGGTGCCCATCACCCATATCATGGGTGAGTCCCCGATCCTGATCTACTCCAGAGCCCGAGGGATCCCCGAGCGGAACCTGCAACCTATCCTTGCCTCGGCCCCTGTCGGGCCTCTGAAAGTTGTTGGAGGTCCGGGGGGCCCCGTGGATACCCGCTTCGGTGGATGCTCCGCCGAAACATCCGGTCGTGCTGCTCTCTTCAGGATCACCTGTTTCTTAGCCAGGAACACCTGGTGTAGCAGCAGCACAAACTCAGGACAGAACTTCCCCGAATTGGCTCCTCCCTCAGCAGGAGGATCCAGTAGCCCAGGGTCATCCCCAAAGGTGGAAATCTGCTCCACCGGGGATAGAATGGGAAGGGAATCCTCCTCCCGCGACACCCACCGTGAACCACCCTCCCCCGCTGAGGAGGACTGCGGCCCGGAGGAACGGAGCCCTTGTCTGTCTGATGTCTCCCCTGAGGAAGTTCCCTCCTGCCATGTGGATCAGGCAGAACAGAGGGAACTAGCATCTAAGGCCTGCCCTGGCGTGCCACACACGTGGCAGGGCCCCATTTTGGGTCAGGGTGCCATAATCCGGACCGAGCAGCCACGCGGTCATCAGTAAAAAAGAAAAAATCAAGCCGGGAAACCTTCACGCGGTTGCAGGAGCTAAAAATAGCAAACTCCCTGCAGGTGCGAAAACTGCTCTGTGGACAGCTGGCGGTGTGAAAAAATGCGGCCTAGCATGCACACGAAGGCCTCCCCCCACTGACCTACCCAGAGCCCCGGGCCGTCGTAGAGACCCTCGGGGTCAAGCTCCCCACTCTGACTAGCCTGCTGACGAAATGGCATGGCCCATCCCCAGAACAAACTCCTCCATTCCTTGAAAAGGATCCGTTCATTTTTTTTTTTTTCAAGAAACTTTAAACAGGATCTCCTGGGGCCTGAGGAAAGGAGTGAGGGGAGCCTCCTCAGTGGTCGAGGGAACCAGGAGCCCCTGGCTATCGAAGCCACTGGACAATTGTGGGCGAGACTCAGGCAGGGATGTCCAACCCCCCAGTCGCCCAGCTTCAACTGAGGGATGGCCCACGAAGGTGCCTAACACCTCAGGAAGCTATACAGCTAACTACAGCTAGCCTAACCTAGGAAAAAACTTCCTAATTCTTTTTTTTTTTTTTTAACTAACAAACTGCAAGTTTGCATCTCTACCATCTGCTGGAGTCAGAGAAATACTGAGGGACTGCAGGTGGCACTCTCTGTTATGTAGCAGTGCCCAAAGTTTTTGTTCTCTGACTCCATCTGCTGGTAGGAATGCACAACCCACTGGTCTGGGTATGTTCAGGAAATAAAATCACTAATACACAAAAGTTCAAGACAACTTATGGTGCAGTGACGTAACCAGGTACAACTGTCTAGACAACAACTTAAGTTGCTGGCGAGTCCAACACTGTGTTACCATCAATAGGGCTCCATTCTGCTGTGGATAGCATCCATTGTGTGCCAATGGCAGCAAAGCAGTCTGTGATGCCAGCTTTCTGCACTTCCCACAAACTGGCAGCTTCCAAAAAAATAGCTACGGACCCACTTTACTATAACATATCAAGCCAGGTGGGCATTTTTCTCTCTACTGGCAATAAGCTACCTTGAATTTTGAGCACGAGAATGTATGCAGACTAACAAACATTAGCAACATTTTTAAAATTATGTACTTGTAAGAAGACAAGTAAAGCACGTGAGTGAGAGCACACAACAAGACAAGCATTAAAGGGAGACCTGCATGGAGTGGTAGCTGCTACTGCCTTTAAAAAAAATTTAATTTTTTGGTCTTTATCTGCTGTCATCCACTGTGTTCACTTCGTTAACATGCCCAGCTGTGGTTGAGTGATGTGAGGTAAAAGGTCAAGTAACTTCAGAATCTCTTAATGCATGTTTGAGTCTAAGCACTGCATCTGTAAAATATCACCGGAATCAAAATTCCTGTGTGGTTTACTTGTAAAATTAAATAGATCAATTTTTTTATTTTCTTTCTAATACTATAGGTAGACAGACAATATTACAAAGAAATATTGAACTGACTTGTAGAAATTTCTACAAAACTAGAACATATTCAAATTTCATTCAAGATGAAGCTGTCTGGTTGAGGAATATTATGAGTTAACTCCTTGAGATTAGCCGATGTTACCGTTTGCTTCTGCAGCAGCTATCACACCAGCGCTGGCCCAAAGCAAGCCCCGCCGCGGCAGACCGGAAGCTCTTTCACACCAGCACTGGCCCAAAGCAAACCCCACCACGGCAGACTGGAAGCTCGCTCTCTCTTACTTGAACGGGGTGTTTTCAGGCTCCAGCATGGCCTTGTGACGGAGTATGGCTGGCCCTGCTCCTACAGCAAGTTCACTGGGATAGATGTGAATGTAGTTTGGAGGGGGGCCTTCAAACTGCTCCATGATCTCCTGCAGGATCTGCTCCCAGCTTTCCAGGTTTTTCACCACAGCAATGCCCAAGGGCGATGTCACTGGAAGATCTGCACATGGACAGGAAGCAGAATGATAATAATGAGAGCTGGAAAGGCTGCTCATGACAGAAAAACTCATCGACGTTGCAGAAATGCATCTTGGAACACTGTTTGGTAATCACCATTACGGGTTTTTATTTGATTGGCAATTAGTGACCTGGGCTATCAAAGAAAGTTTTGATTGTAAACACCTACATTTGCATTTCTATTTAAACCCCATTGTTCATAGATTTGTGGTGACCAAGTAATTAAAAAATATCTACCTTATAAATAGGCTCTGACCGATGGCCCGCAAATGCGCAGTAGAGAGCAGCTCTACCGCGCATGGGCGGGCGAGCACGTCAGCCAGGGTTTGCCTGTTGATAAAACTGGTGCTGGGAGGACCCGCAGCGGCGGCCGCGAGGACCAGTAGCGGCGGCCGCGAGGACCAGTAGCGGCGGCGGCACGCGCGCGCCATCCGAAGGGGTTGTGAATGAGCTGGGAGAGGAGGGGAGGGAGGACAGAGTGAGGTGAGAGGGAGAATGGGGGAGGGGAGGGGGAAGTGGAAGGGAGAGGTGGAAGGGAGAATGAGGGGGAGGGGGAGGTGGAAGGGAGAATGAGAGGGAGGGGGAATGAGGAGGAGGTGGGAGGGAGAATGAGGGGGAAGGAAATGGACCGAAAAAAACCAATTTTAATGTAGCCCGTTGTTATGGGCTTAAAGGCTAGTATTATATATGCTAGAATTATAATTTACTGTACCTGTCCACTGCAGTGTCTTTCATAACTTCAGTAAATTATTTTAAACAGACTTAAAAGTGAAAACAGTGGAATTCCCTTTATGAAAAAAAAAAATCACATACATCTCTCAATCTCAGGGATGATTTGCCTATACCCTGGGATATATCAGCCGCCTCGTAGCAGATTCTTTGGAGAAGAACATTCTTTAAATGGTACAGCCTTAGGCATTTTACTGACAAGAAGAGCAGGAAACGCTTCCTAAGTGCCGTTTATTCTGAAAGACGAATCAAGTCCTGAGCAATTTGGCATATCATATGACTGCACAATGTAGTATGGTATGAGAGTGAGCGAGCACAGAATAGACTTTTTAAAACTATTTTGTAGCACCTCTGAATTTAATGTAGCTCTTAAAACACTAGTTTTGATGTCTTATTGGTCATTAACCTACCATTAAAAATTTCCTATGGGGTTAATTACCAGCTTTTATTTGGCTTAAGCTTAAATCAAGTACTCTACAAATGACTTGTGACACTGATTGATTTGAAGACAGCTGATTTGCTCTGCAACAACACAATCACCTAATGAGGATCATACACTGATGCAACTGGACTATTTTATGGTCATTAAAGCCAGAAGTGCTTGAATCAGCATGAAAACACTTAACATTATGCCACATCATCTATGTACTGTTAATGTTATTGAAGTATGAGCTCCACAGGCTATAAAATGTGGCTGACACACACCATGGCAGAAAATGACAAGAATATAAGAACATAAAACTTTCCATACTGGGTCAGACCATCAAGCCCAGTATCCTGTCTCCAACAGCGGCCAATCCAGGTGACAAGATCCCAAACAGTAAATAGATCCCATATTGCTAACACTCTGCAATAAGCAGTGGCTTTCCCCAACTCCACCTGGTCAATAAACATTTATGGACTTCTCCTCCAGGAACCTGTCCAAACCTTTTATAAACCCAGCTACACTAACTGCATCAAACACATCCTCTAGCAATGATTCCAGAGCTTAGTGGTGCACTGAGTAAAAAAGAATTTTCTCCTTATTTGTTCTGAATGTGCTACTTGCTAACTTCATAGAGTGTCCCCTAATCTTTGTATTATTTTTTAAAAGAGTAAATAACCAAGCCCCATTTACTCATTCTAATCCACTCATTCTGGGGTTACCAGCAGTCAAAGTAAAACTCGTACAATCCCCAAGCTCTCAGGGCACACAGGGTTTCGCACAGCACCAGTAGCAGCAATGATATCACCACCATGACACTTCTCCCAAGAATCCCCTTTAGAATAGCAACAACTCTGCTCTCTTCTTCCACTTAAGTATAGGGGCTAGCCCTTTTCAGAACAAAAATAACTCATTACTCACAAATCCTTTTACGTCTTCTTTCCTGGTAACAGGAAGGCGCTCCCCACACTTAAAATCCAGGAACCCTCCCAGCTTGGGCAATAGCACTGCCCAGGTGAATATTCTGCACCTCCTAAGAACCAAGCTCCTTCTGGACATTGGCCACTGGCTGCAAGGAAGGAGAGAGAAACTCCCCCCAACCCTAACTTCACTACAGACTCCCACCAAAATTTTACCAAGACCCCTCTGTATGAGTTTCCATTGTACCCATACACACCTCCCCTAGAATTTATCCTTCGCACCACCACTTAAAGAGATATATCATCCCCCCCTTTAACAAATCTCCTGCCACAATGATACAGAATTCAATCCCAAAACTAGAGGCCTAGTGCATTCTCCAAGGGCCCATCTAGTGACCAGGCTCTGTTTTAGGGGCCTTGTCAAAGTCATTAAATACAGCAATCAAAATAAAACACTAAAAATATACATCCCAAATAAAAAAAAATCACAATATCCCAACAGATATGAGACGAATTTTAAGACCCGCGTGCGTGGACACGTGGGTACGCATATGCCGGCTCACGCCAATGGACACGGTCATTTTATAACATACGCGCACATATGCACTATGTTATAAAATTGGCTGTCGTGCATACACGTGTGCTCAATTTTATATAGAAGTGCGTACATGTGCGCACAAATGCCATGTCTACCGCGTGAATGGAGGGAATTTTATAAGGGGCTACTTACATTTTTCCGAGTTCGCCCAGTGTAGGGATAGGACTTCCAAACTCTCCTAATTTTAAGGGATCTCTCCACCCCTGTTAGACCCAACCCTTAAAACCCCGCCTATTAGCCCTGATTTTTCTATTTTTTTAACTTAAATATCAGTGATATTAGAAGTAAAGTTACACGATGGGGCATATCTACACACACGTATTCTCAGCCTTTTCCTGACATGTCCAGCCCTGCCCCTTTTTTGAACGTTTTTATTTGTGCGCATACCGGGAGATGCGTCTGTACATGGGTGCATCTTAAAATCCGAGTGGTGCACGCCGGCCCGAGACACATGCGTCTCTCTCGGCTTTGGGGACGCTTAGGGCCTTTAAAAACCGCTAGTAAACTTTGCCCCTAAATCCTCACTCCCCCCCAATTACATCAGTAAATAATAAAAAAAAAAAAAAGAACATAAGAAAATGCCATACTGGGTCAGACCAAGGGTCCATCAAGCACAGCATCCTGTTCCCAACAGTGGCCAATCCAGGCCATAAGAACCTGGCAAGTACCCAAAAACTAAAGTCTATTAAAAGGAATGAGGACAGCTCACTGGAGGAGGCTGCGAAAGCACGTGTGGAGATTTCATGGGTTCGCCTCCATGCGTGCTTTCTGGCATGTAATGCGCCCCCAGCTGCGCTTCCCCCTTGGAAAATGAGCTCGCAGGCATACGGGCATAGGCCCCGGGGGGGGGGGGGGGAGTAAGAGAACTGGCCCCCCCCGTCACGCAGCGCAGCGGAGCTCTGGAGAAAGGAAGTCGAACGGTGGAGAAAGGTCCTGAAAACTCACCGGATAATTCTAGTCCAGCAATGGGAAAGAAGTTCTTGACATTGTGAAGGGCCAGCTTTATCATCACCAAGCGAATCAGCGCCCAGCTGCAGAAAACAAACATTCGGACAGGCGTTCAGATCGGTCGTCGCAAAAATTCTGCCACCTGCACTTCTGAGCACCTTTAGCCCACCACCCCCTCCCATGTTTCTACAAAAATAAACACTTATTGATGAAATGCTAAGGTTCAAAATGTTTTCTGAAAACCGTGGCACTGCAGAAGGTGACAATTCATCTCAATAGACATTCTTCTGGGGAATCTCTGATCTTGACTTGTGAAACATGCATGGTTTGTAAAGAGAACCCTTTTCTGATTAATTTGACTCTACAACTTCTGCTGACCCCTTCTCCCCCCCCCCCAATCAGTCTCAAACCATTTTAAAGCTGATACACTCTGAACAAAATCACATCAATTATTTGCAGATTCAAAGGAGGATATGAGGTATTACCCAAAGGAAGTTCACGCATCCCTAAATATATCTTATGACGAGAACACAGAAACATGAATAAAATACCTTGAATATTCAAGCTTGCTTGCTACATAACATCTGCAATAGATTACAGGATGGTCACCAAGCTAGCACCCAAAATGGCTCTGTGTGGCTGTGAGCAAATCAATTCTGCTTTCTTCAGCCTCAACGTATTCAGTAATACTTGGGTACTTTGAATGTTATCCCCACTCCCCTTTGGAAGGTCACAGGCCGTGCGAGTGCTAGATATGTGCTGCTTAGCCATCCACCACAGGGGTGGCTCTAGCTAAAGAAAATCGCCAAGCACACTGCCACCCTGTTTGGACATAAAGAAAGCTCTACAGAAACAAATCATTATTGTGTGTCTTAAAACAGTCCTCTTAACTTAACCTGTAAGAATTTGAGTTTTTGTGCTCCTGAATTTGCGTGTCTGATAGAAAAGCATCATCCTCTTCTTCATCGCTAGGGATGCTTTCGTCAGAATCGTAGATAAGTCCGCTGTCGGACACAGGAAGAAACGGCTGCAACAGAAAGAAAGCATGGCTAAAAGAGACATTACGATCGGCAAAAGAGAGAGAGGTAACTCCAAACAAATGTTCTTCTGCAAACAAACAATCTTCAGTGCCTCTTGCCTCACAATGGGCTGCAAGTGTTTTCAATGTTAAGTGCAGGTTTTTGTTACTTTTCACTAATGTGGCAGATGTAAGAGATATTATTCATCATAGCTTTCCAAAGTTTAAATGTCAAGTTTGATTCATACACATTTAGACGATGGCTTTCAAACAACTCTGCGCGGCCCCATATTTATTTATTTAATCCTTTTCTATACCGACATTCATAATGGATATCATGTCATATTGGTTTACATCGAACATGAGAAGTGAGAACTTTAACATTAATTGTAGCTAGGATGCTACTGGAGGTGGTGAGAGAAGGGCTAAGTTACATAGAACAAGGGTAACTGGAACTTGCATGATGGAAAGAGAAAAGAGAGGAGCAGTTGTATCATAATATATATAGGATAACGCTTTATAGTATATATAAGATAATATATATAAGATATATAATAATGTATACAGTAACAATGGAGAGGAATAGTTAAAGTATGATAAATAGCATAGTATAGTATAGTATAATATAACAAATGTAAGATTGCGAAATTAATACAAAGTTATATACTGTATTGTATTCGTTCAGTTACCATGTTATATTGTAAAGCGCAATGCTGAATTACTGTTTGAATGTAAACCGTGGTGATGTTATTTACGTACTTAGGTATAGAAAAATCTATAAATAAATAAATATAGCACATCTACAATAGATTGAACGAGGGTTACTGGAACTTGGATGATTGAAAGAGAAAAGGAGAGAGCAGCAGTTGTATAACAATATGTTTAGGACAACGCTTAATAGTATATACAAAATACATAAGATACACAACAATATGCATACAGTAATGATGGCAAGAGGAACAGTTACACAAAACATGATAAACAGTACAATATAACAAATAAAGATTGAGAAATTATACAGCACATCAACTATAGGGTATCGGGAGACAGCCAACATACAAATTGCATAACAATATCGTATATACATGAGGTTTAGGCAAATTTGTATAACCAAAATATTATATATTTATTTATTTATTTATTTAAAAGTTTTTTATATACCGCACACTTGGGCAATTACATGTCCGTCTAGGCGGTTTACAAACCTACATACATAATAAAAACAAACTTGTTAGTCTTAACAGGTGTATATAAATATATAGCATAAATATCTTCTGCACAGTTGGTGACTTGAAGGTGGGTGGGGATGTTGTATTAACATAGAAAGATGGGAAGGGGATGCTGTACTAACAGAGATATGGAGGTGTAGTCTAGAGTAGCGGGGTGGGGGGGGGGGGAGGTATGCAAGAGGGTTAGGGGCGGGAGGGAGAAGGGTTAAGGAAAGGCTTGTTTGAACAATCAGGTCTTTAGTTTTTTGTTTTGTTTTTTTTGAAGGTCAAAGGGCACTGTTTCAGGCGTAGGTCTGGGGGCATGATGTTCCACAAAGATGGCCCCATTTTGGAGAAGGCATGTTCCCTAGTAGATGTGTGAAGAGGGAGCCTCGGGGGGGGGGGGGGGGGGGGGGGGAGCGTGGAGGGTTCCTTTATAAGCAGCTGTAATCAGTCTTTTTGAGGTGTGGAGGCATAAAGGGGTTTTTTTAAACTCAAGTGTGTGCTGATTGTGGATGGTCTTAGGGATAATAGTGAGGGTCTTATAAAGTATTCTAAAGCTGATTGGGAGCTAATGGAGATTCTTGAGAATGGGCGTGATGTGGTCTTTTTGGCTGGAGTTGGTAAGGATTCTGGCAGCCGCATTTTGGAGCATCTGTAAGGGTTTAGTGGTAGTCGCAGGGAGGCCTAGAAGAAGGGAGTTGCAGTAATCAGTTTTTGAGAAAAGGGTAGCTTGGAGGACCGTGTGGAAATCATAGAAGTGGAGGAGGGGTCTATGTTTTTTGAGAATTTGGAGTTTGTAGAAGCAGTCTTTTGTTGTGTTGTTAACAATTTGTTTTTAAGTTCAGTCGGTTGTCTAGTACAACGCTGAGGTCTCTCGCTTGTGTGGCTGTCTAATCCCTTGAGGAGGGTGTCCGTGAGAGAAATTAGGAGGGATTCTGTGTTAAGGAATTTACGGAAACCAAAATTGAGTGGGGTAGAGGATTTTGTTTGTCAAGATAATCGGGGAGTTAGGAGTTAACTAGTCTCTCCACGAGTTTGGCAATAAATGGCAGGTTAGAAATGGGACGGATGTTAGAGGGATCCCCTGTATCAAGGTTTGATTTCTTCAGTAAGGGTTTAAGGGTGGCTAGTTTCAGTGCGTCAGGGACTATTCCTTGAGACAGGGAGCAGTTTATAATTTCGGAAAGGGGTTTGGAGATGATCTTTGGTATGGTGAGAAGTAATTTTGTCGGGATGGGGTCAGAGGGGTGGGAGGAGGGTTTCATGTTCTTTAGGATGGATTCAATTTCGAGGGATGAAGTGAGTTCGAAAGAATCGAGGTTGGCTGTCGGGTCGATGGTGGTGGTGTACAGGGGTAGGGAAGGTGGTATTAGTTGTAATGAGAAGGGCTAAGAGCTTGGAGATTTTATTCTGGAAGAAGGTTGCGAGTTCGTCAGACTTTGTTTGGGCTTCGTTGTCAGGGATGGAGGGGGGAGGGTTTTGTAAGTTCTGACATATATGAGAACAGGGCCTTCGTGTCAGTGAAAGTTGTGGATTTTGCGGGCGAGGAAGTCTCTTTTTGCTCGGAGGATGGTGGTCCTGTAGCGTGCAAGGATGATTTGTAAGCAGTTAAAGAGTTAGGGGAGGGGTCTTTGCGCCACTTATGTTCTTTGTGTCTGAGCTCTTGTTTTAGTTTTTTTAGTTGAGACAAAAACCAGGGTTTTCTGTTATTAAGGGCTGGATTTAGTTCTTTAGCTTTTAAGGGGTGGGCATTTTTCTAAAAGCACATTTCCACCAGAAAAGCACTGTTTTACCTGCAGAAATGACTTTGAAAATTACCCTACCTTGGAGCAATTATCAGACTCCCCCAGGCATCTTGCAAGTCCACAGCCTTTCATCTCATTTTCAAAAGAGAAACTCCCCATGGAGTTTCCCTCTAAAATTCTGCTGGTGTGCACGACATAGATACGACCGCAGCAGGCGTAAAGTACTCATCAGACAGTACACATGGTGATATCAAACAAATCACCTTCCTCTCCCAACCAAACTCCGCTCCCATTTTCCACCGTGGGTAAAAGTGTGTGTGTTGTGAAACAGCGCAAGTATATTTTATCCATATGTAAAATGCTTTGAAAATTGCCCTCTAAATTTCTTTAGGCATCAATGAAAACAATTTCAGAGTCAGTTCAACGCTGCAGCCAATGGACTCTCAAATGCTTGAGTGATCGGTTGAGTTGCACCCTTGTTTTTAAGTATGCGTGCAAATGGCTGACAAGTCTGCGCAACCTGGTCAACTGCTTCAGTGCTTGTTTTGAAAATAGAGTCTAGTGCATTTACACTGCATTGAATATGCAGAAGAAGAAAAAAAACTGAATGATACATGTGTGTGTATACACACAGACCACATGGATAATTATAAGCAGCTAAAAAGCACAGAGTATTTACTTATATAATCGTATATGGTGCTAAAATTCCAATATAGACATTCGTTATTCAATAAAACTGACAAAATAAACGTATACGTAAAACAGTGGCAAATACATTTTTGTTGACACTGTTTCTACATCTTAAATGGTGATGAATCATCCCCTGCAACAAGTGTAGGTGGAGTAGAGAGGTCACAGAAAGCAGTAAAACAGAAAGGCGGATGTGTGAAAAAAAGGTTCCCCTGTTCAAACTTAAATCATTCAATACAGAATAACAGTTTTCAAGTTAGATGATTTTAATTTGAATACATAATTTTAATATAATGCAATCAATGTATTCAAATTAAAATCATCTAACTTGAAAACTGATGCTTCTTTATTGAATGATTTAAGTTTGAAGGGGAGAACCTTATTTCACACATCTGCCTTTCTGATGAATCAGCCCCTAACATTGCAAATATGGTAAAAGCATCAAAAAGCCCAATCTTATTTTGGAGTAAATGTTTTTCTATTCTATTTCCCAGTAAGAAAAAAAATTTAAGCAGATTTGGATATTTCTTGCATATTTCTTGGATATTCTTGCATATATATACGCATATATTTTCATTTTTGTCGTGCACAATATGTGCATTAAAAAAAGGGGGGTACCAGGGTGGGGGCCAACAGTTATGTGCACAGATTGCTATTCTAAGAGACACCGATGCATGCACATTAGGCAACTCACGTAATTTTACACCTGCTAATTATCTGGCATAAGTGATATTAAATGTGTTTATTGTGTAGTAACGCCTGACTGGGAGGTCTGGGTGAACTGGGGGGGGGGGGACGGGACTTCAGGCTGAAGAACCAGGAGAAGGCCTGGGTGAACTGGTGGACTAATTGGTAATTTCACTTATATGCATGCAAGTAAAACATACAGACTTATGAGCGTATATCTGATTTACGCAAGTAAATCCTGCTTTATTTTCATGCGTAAAATATATGCGCACATATTTTTTAAACTGGTAGGAAAAGTACATGCATTCAATACTTAGAAAAACTTTTAATGCACTGCATATTCGTGCGAAAGCATACATAAGTGCGCACGTAGCAGGGTAAAGCTTCGCGTATTTTATATGTGCATATGCGATACGCGTGGGTTATAAAATCTGATGGTAAAACTACATGCAGCCTGAACATGCTGCCGTGCATGGTTATCCTCTAAGGCTATTGTGTCAGTTTTATAAAGCTGTCCTCCTCCTCCACATGATGAACAGTTCTGGATGCTCTGGTTTCTGCATTACTCAAGCATGACAAGAGAGAAATCTTCTCTGGCCATTTAATACAGATTCATTTAACATATTTCTTGGCCGCCTATCGCCATTTCTAGGCGGTTCACAAAAAAAAAAAAACCCCAACACACAATCAGCATGTCAGCTGTGCTGGAAAGAGCAGGTAGGAGGGTAGGCAGATTCATCACGCACCAGCCGAGAAAAGACAATGGAGCCAGAAGAATCTGGTTTTCTCTCTCTCTCTGAAATGGTAGCTATCAGTAGGGACCCACAGTAATTTGCCAGGGTGGTTGGCCGAATCTTACTCTTCTAGTGGATAGGAAGAACTGCTTTTAGGAACAGAGAGCTTTCATTTCAGGCTTTGGCGATGCTTCCATTCCACGCTAAACAAACGCACAAAAGATTTCTGCGTTTTTGATAAGCTGTGCTTTGGGCTTGCAGTAAAGGAGTTACCTGCCTTATTAACAATACTGAATAATGATGTTATGCAGAGCTCCTAAAGCTGACCTAACCGGGAAGAGACCGTCTTCTCGCAAAATTCTAGCAGCTCTACATGATGATGATGCACGCCCGACTTCTCACCTTTGCCACAAAGTAGTCCCACATGCTGAGTTCTGGAGGAATGAATTTCTCTTTGTAAGACGGCCTTTCTGCAGGTACCGGTGGAGGGGCAACACTGTCTTTTACTGGCCTTCCGGGAACCAGCATCCTCATGTTAAATCGACGACGGTGTTTATCCATTTCTTCCGAGGGGACCGGAGGGGCTAAGTAAAAAGATGATACTTAATGTCGTTTCATTTTGCCTGCCAATCCGCCCTCGTCAGGCAATGCTACAAGTTCTGGCACATGAACCCCCAAGAGATCTCATTACCAACTGGACATTAACAACAACTGAATGAATTGAACAGTGTGTCTGATGAAGGGAATGCAAGGGACTGAAAAGAATATTTGAAATAAGAATCGTTAAGGGGTAATTTCCTAACTGCCTTCACTGGTGTAAAATCTGTGTACATTTTACCTGCAGACTTTACACTGATTTTCAAAGGGAAAAACTACACGCACATTTTTATAACCCGTTAATTAACGCGTGCAGGTAGATTCTCTCTCTTTTTTTTTATAAAATGGCGTACATACTTTTGAAAATTCAAACACGTGCATGGAATGCCAACCCCCACCCACAAGAAAGCCTCTTCAAGCTGCGGCTTAAAGTAAGCGCTCTTTTACCCTCAAAAATGGCTTTAAAAATTACTCTCCCCATCTCATTTTCAAAAATGTTTTTTTTTTTTTTTTTGCGTGTGCACCTTAACAACCGAGAGGGTCATTTTATAAAAGCACGCATGGCAGTCAAGTCTGCAGACACATTGTACACAAAAGTCTTTACCAAGCATTTTCAAAGCAAATGTATCAGCACAAGTCCTCTTTGAAAATAGGCAATTGGCCATGTATGTGCACAAATGATCTTGCACACGAAGTTGCACCTGCTCCAAGTAGTGTGATAAACTGTGCCGGGTAACTTATACGCATACCTTTTTAAAAAAAGCATGTATGTTTAAGTCACAACTCGGCTCCTTGGAATGCCTCGCCTCACGTCGTACAAAACTACGCATGAACACAGATTGCACACACTGGGGCGGATTTTCAGAGCCCTGCTCGCGTAAATCCGCCCAAAACCGGGCGGATTTACGCGAGCAGGGCCCTGCGCGCCGGGAAGCCTATTTTACATAGGCCTACTGGCGCGCGCAGAGCCCTGGGACTCGCATAAGTCCCGGGGTTTTTGGAGGGGGCGTGTCGGGGGCGGGCCCGAACCGCGCGGCGTTTTCGGGGCGTGTCGGAAGCGTTCCGGGGGCGGGCCCAGGGGCGTGGCTACGGCCCGGGGCAGCCCGGGGGTGTGGCCGCGCCCTCCGGACCCGCCCCCAGGTCGCGTCCCGGCGCGCAGGAGGCCCGCTGACGCGCGGGGATTTACGCCTCCCTCTGGGAGGCGTAAATCCCCCGACAAAGGTAAGGGGGGGGGTTTAGACAGGGCCGGGCGGGTGGGTTAGGTAGGGGAAGGTGAGGGGAGGGCAAAGGAAAGTTCCCTCCGAGGCCGCTCCGATTTCGGAGCAGCCTTGGAGGGAACGGGGGCAGGCTGCGCGGCTCGGCGCGCGCCGGCTATACGAAATCGATAGCCTTGCGCGCGCCGATCCAGGATTTTAGCGGATACGCGCGGCTCCGCGCGTATCTACTAAAATCCAGCGTACTTTTGTTTGCGCCTGGAGCGCAAACAAAAGTAGGCTATTCGCGCTTGTTTTAAAATCCGCCCCACTGAGCTCAGATCTATTTTAGAACAGGCATTTACGTGGCTAAAATGGACAGAGGCCCCCCCACACTCTGCCCCTTTTTAGAAAGGTTTTACTTGTGCGCACAGCAGGAGATAGGCACATCCTTGGGTGGCTTTTAAAATCCACTCGGTGCACGCCGGCTCAACTTGTATGTGTATCCCCCGTTTTGGGCACGTGCAGGGCTTTTAAAATTCACATTTATGGTGGGGGGGAAGGAGGGTTCAATTTTCAAGGGGGCTTTCTCCATGGGTAGACACCCACTTACCTGTGAACAATCCCTTTGGAAACTGCCTACATTGATTCAAAGTCTGCAGGTACTTTGCCCCTATCTTCAAAGTCAATTTACCTACAAAGTTTCACTTTGAAAACGATCTCAGGACAGCTCCTGCACAGATTTATCCCCGCTGTTTTGTGCAGGTGGTTTTCATGAGAAAACAATACCTTCCCAACTCCACCCTCAGCGTGGGTAAGCTTACACATTTTAGTTTATCCGCAAACACAGAAGGCAATTTCACAAAGCCCATGGCTTTCAAAATTATCCTCCTTATGTAGATGGGTGGAACACCACTTAATGGGCAATGCACTACATTTTCTGCATGCAAGCTAGCCCAAAAAAGTGTAGTGTGCATGTGCTGAATTACATCATCTCCCATGCTCACTAGCCCAAAATAGAAGCACCAGTTAAAATGGGGATATTTCATTAACCTTTCCTTCAGACACCACCACCAAGGGGCCTCTGTAAGCACAACAACCAGCCCGTCTTCAAATAGAAAGTACAAGGTGTTTTAGTGGCTTTGAAAACCACCCTCCAATTCCATGCCCCAAGTGAATTGATCACCTTCCCTGACATAAGCATGTGGTAGCCAATAGGCTTGATCATCCCTCTACCTCAACACAATGTACAATGCAGCCGAGTGGCTTGATCCCCATCCCCACCACCAAGAAGTATGAGGTGGCCTAGTGACCTCCCAATATTAAAGGGGCTTCCACACCCCAATTCCCCTAGCCCCTTTCATTCCACCCCTACTCCTTCCAAGAAGGCAAAAAGGTAGATGGGGACAGGAGGACGCACAATACCCTTAAGCTCCGTGGCTCAGATGTACTGCACCCAAAAAGGCTCAGTGATGCTTTACTGTCAGAATACAGCATGAATTGGACTTATCTCTAAGAAAGAGCTAGCCGAGCAGTAATACTGAATTACTGTATATTGATCAATTCAGGACATCAGACTGTGAACTAAAGCTTGAGCTGCCTAAACTGACAAATACTTTCCATTGTATACATATCCAACAGATGCAACCAGCAGGACTTGGCCAAGATCTTCATACTCAGAAATGTAGTTAGAATGCCAGATAAAGACTGAACAGGTAAATTAATCAGTCCATTTCTTCTTCCTACTTCCTTCTGGCTTTTCTCCCTCTTCCCCTCAGCCGAGGAGTCTCTATGCTTGCCCCATGCTTTCTCGCATTCCTCTCTGCCTGCATTGGGCGGCTGATCCATGATGCCACTGCTCATTCTTTAAAGAAATGCTTTCTTACACTACTCCTGAATCCACCACTCTATGCACTTGTGAACATGATGAAGCATAAAGCGTAACAGCAAGGACCATGGTTTTGGAACATGCAATTATAACCCATCAAAAAACAGCACCAATGAGATAAGAGGTCTGGCCAACAGGACAAAACAGCATTGAGACAGTGAAGGTTAATGAATGAGGAGGAGTTGTTGCTATTAATCATACTTCTAGACAGCCTTTCCAGTTTTATCTCCAGGCAGTTCATAGCTGTCCTGAAATACCTGAGTTACCTGTGTCTATGTTTAAGGCAGGTTTTCAGCCAAAAAGAGACAATTAAGAGTCTTTAGTAGAGTAGTGTTATGAATAAAGAAAGGAAAACTTAAAAGAGATGTCGCAAACAGGAAACAAAAAAAAATATATTGAAAACTGGATATCTAAATTTGCATATGGTTGGTAAAGCAGGAAAGAGGGCTACACTTATAAACAAATCTTAGTCCAGTGAGAGCAAAATGCTCCAAGTACAAAATGATAAAAATAGCAGAGTGCAAGTACAAAGGATACTTCTACAGGATTACTTGCCACAGGCAGGTCTTTGTTGTTTTGGCCAATATTCAGTTCTACCCAGAGAATTGCCAGGTACCATTACAACAATTTATATAAACTATCCCAAGCGAAGCTATGTAAAGAGAGCTCTTTGATGAGATGATCAGTTGTACCATTTTCACCCAGAACCCATCTGTAAGCTTACAGGAATGACTGCGAAGCATGAAGGAAAGTCCTATGTGCAAGTGCCCCCTCATGGGACACCGCAGTACGAAAAGCCCTGTCTGCCTTGCAAAGCTCAAATAACCACATTTCTGGAACCAGTTGCAAAACCAACAGATCATGCCATGCCACATCGCGACTGAAAATGCAATGATTAATCTTTATAATAATATTAGTTTTAAGAGCTGTGAAAGCTTTGCAAAAAAAAAAAAAAATTATATACATATATATATCCCTTAAACAAAGTTACTGTCATCTTAAAATCAAATCCCATGCAAGGTGCTGAAACGTTTTATTATGTTTAAGCTGTTGGAGACCATCACAGCAATCAGCACACAAGTTGCTCACCACACTCCGGGGGTAACTTCTCCGTATCGCCACCCTCAGTACATTCATTGCGATCTGACAAAGTTATCTGGGGCGATGAAGGTTGCTGAGTAGTTAATAGTGGAACACTTTCAGTTTTTTCCTCATCTAAGCACTTTATTTTATCTGAGTCAGACAAATTAATACAGTAGTTATAACATTTGTTAAAGCGCTCCAGGAAATAGCATAAAATGCTTTATGATAAATTATATATATTATATATGAAGAAAATGGTTTTGCAATTTTTGCACACGGCTGGCCCTGTTTTAGACATCGCCTATGTAATGGCCTAAATTCGAAGAATCAAGAGAGATGCACTGTTCTTCACATTGAGGTAATGTGATAGTAACTTTGTAATCTAAGCTGAACACTGCAAATTTCCTCCTGAGGATAAGCGTAAGATTCAAAACTGGTGAGATACCACCTAGCTGATGGGTACTGAACCAGGGATTTGTGCCAACGTCCACCAGAAGGTCCAGAAGGACTTTCTTAGGGGTGGAAGGGAAGGGAGGGACTATAACGACCTGACAAATCTTCTCCACACCACCATTTTTCACTTTTGTGACTCAGGACCCTTATGGAGACAGCATATTTTGGTTGTCTAACACTCATAGCAAAAATCCTTAAAAAATATTTTAACATAACTTAGCAAGGAGTCTGTTATGCTGAAATGCACAGTCATGGGTGGATAATGCTATCGTGCACTACAATATACCCAAGGGAACAAAAAGTGTGAATAGATTACCTGGAATAGGCTCCGATTGTCGTTTAGGTTTTACAACAAGCTTAACACCACCTCCAAAGACGGCAGCCCACATTCGGCCATTCAGAGGATGGGCAGCTAGCCGAAACAATTCGTTGCTTGAGTGCGTGGCGATGGCATGTATCATCAAGCTCAGGTAGACGGCCACAACTGCTTCACACAGCAATATGTTTAATTTTGGTTGGTCCTCATCTTGGGCTGATGTTAAGAGATTGATAAGGGAGCTAACACCTGTCGGAAGAAAACAGGTTGGAGCCTTTAGGAAAATCTAGTACAGGCTTTAATACAACATAAGGATACAGTCATTTCCTTCATTTATTTATCTAATTGCCATATATGCACATTACCATTGAAGAATACATATAGAAATCCTCTACAAATCAAACATGGACATGATTTATCTTCAAATTACTATTTTTTTTTAAAACCTAAATGCATTGCAACATATAACTATCTTAGGTGTAACACTGATTTCCTGTACCAGCCAATAGTGCTCTGTAAAATTTGAACCAGTTAAGATCTCTATCCCAAATATATTTATTTTTACCACTATACCAAAGGTACAAAACCTATAGTGGAGTTACTACAGGAAAAAGGAGAATTTTTAGGTTGCTTTGTCAACAAGTGCAATAAAAACGTAGTATGTAACATCCTGATAACTGGAACTGATAACATGTGTGTCATTAAAGCACAAAAGTCCTGTATGTCTTGCACAGGAGAAAATGCAAATGGACACAAATCTGGATGCTGTAGATGTCAGAAGATACAGGACTATTTGGACCATCTATCTGACCCAGTTACTCCTGCCAAAACTGCTCTAGCTCTGGCCATCAGCTTTCCTGGCCCTTATCATTGCTGTCCAATTGCTAGTGGTACAAACCTGGCCAACTGCAGGTTACTATATAGCCTTCTGATGTTAGTTCAGGTGTGTAGCCAAGTTGTTTCACCACAAATGCTCAGAAACCTACCTCATCCTCACAAGTTGAAACTGAAAATGTTACAAAGTTTGGTCACTATGCAATGTTGGATGTTCCCTGCTGCCACCTCTCCCTGGGAGCTCAATGTAGTCAAAATGCCAATCAGTTCAAACTGGCTTTGCTCTCAACCTCTTTGCACCTTCTACTGTGACAAGTAGATGGGCATATGCATTCCCCTATCTTAATCGACACTCAGACCCTGTCCATTTTTTACCCTACCTACCCCCCCTCACCACTCTTCTCTATATCTGTCCAAAGATGCGTGAGTTTTGCATTGATTGTTGTTACAGCCCCTATTGGAAGGCTGTTCTAGGCATCTAATATCTTATACAGATCAATACAAATAATCACAAGATAAATAATGTACATTACATTCATACCACATACAACCCATTCATACATACAAAGCAACTCCAAATGAACTAATATGAGGTGCCACCTGCCCAGAAATAATGAACAATAAATCAGACTATATAATATAGATTTTGAAAAATATGCAATAAACATCAACAAATGTCCATCTTATCAATTCTATGCATGAAACTTTGTTGTGATCAGCTCAACTCAAAAAACAATGAACAGTCTTCAAACAAAAAAAGAACCAGCATCCAAAAAATCAAGCTTTTAAACTGTAGATTTTCTTGGCTACCAGCTGGCTCTGAGCAACTTCACGATGGATGCCAAAAATTGAAGACACCAATGAATAATTTCATCATCAGTTCTACAGTGGACAACAGTGCCCACATGGTAATCAAAGTTTTGTTAACCAAGTTTCAACGTGGATCCTGTTGCAGGCAGAACACCTATACGATGACCAAATTATTAGCCCAACATGTTTTGCTGCAAAGGCTTCTTCAGGGGCATTATAAAAATTGAAACTTGGTTAACAAAATAACTGATTACCATGTGGGTGGTGGTGTCCGCTGTAGAACTGATGTTGAAATCATTCACTGGAGTCTTCAATTTTTGGCATCCTTTTTGAAGTTGCTCGGAGCCAGCTACTAGCTAAGAAACTGTACGGTTTTAGAAGCTTGGTTTTTTTGAATGCTTGTTCTTTATTTGTATGAAGACTGTACATTGTTTTTTGAGCTGAGTTGATCACAACTAAGAATTTCATGCATAGAATTGATAAGATGGACTTTTGTTGATGTTTATTGCATATTTTTCAAAATCTGTATTATATAATCTTTGAGAAAGATTTATTGTTCATTAATCCTGGGAGGGTGGCACCTCATATTAGTTCATTTAGGGTTGGTTTTGTATATATGAATGGGTTGTATGTGGTATGAATGTAATGTACATCAATTATCTCATGGTAGTTATTTGTATTGACCTATATAAGATACTAGAGTCATTGTTTTTAGCTACGAGATATTTTGTATAGAGAATTTTTCTAAAAATGATTAAAAATGCTGTTTAAGGTTACAATTTAATTAAATAAAAAATTTGTCCTGAAATATAATTATTTGCATTTATACCATACAATTTCCCTTTTTAGGGATTTTTCACAGTTATATTAATGCATGGGAACCTCTTATTTTTTTTCTATGTTCTAGGCAACTACCATCTTCTCGGCAAAGAAGAGTTTTTCCTTTGCCACCTTCCCTTCAATTCCATATCATAACCCTTACCTTTGAGTTTCTTTTTCTCTGGAACATGCAGCCTCTTGTACTACTCTTATTTTATATTAACAAAACATCATCTACCATAAACAACGATATTACGGAGGCACAGTCTTTTTTTTTTTTTTTTACTCCACTCTTGTTAAAATGTTCAAAGACCTTGCAGATATGCTTGTTTCATGCTTCAGGGATAATCTAGTGTCCAGAGGTATTCAAAGCAGCTACTGTCATGTTTAACTCCTCACCCACCCAATTAGCAGGGTGAGCCAAACTAAATACCAGTCTGTCTGTATTAGACAGATATCAGTCAGCGATCACAGGGCTTCCACTTTGGACCTCTAAGGCTGCAAACAGATCTGCTGTAGATTATGAGTTAATACGTCAAAGAATCCCCTGAAATGGCCTTGCAACATTTTGGAAAGAGTAATGAAGGAAGTTTCCAGAAACCAAGTGCTATATTTTTAAAAAACAAAACAAAACCTGATCGGAAGTTTTCTCACCAGGCCATATGGCAGGGCTGGAGTTGGGTGTTGCATGTTCCTCAATGCTTTCTGTTCTCAGCCTGCGCCGTTCACTCAGGAGAAGCCCTTGATAAACCATCCCTGTAAATTGGTTTGTTTCTGTCTGACTACTACAAAAAAGAAAAAAAAAAAGTTTTTCCATTTAGAAATTATTTTAAACTGGTATTTCCTTTAAACATTTAAATCCAAAACTGATGAGTCTATTTCAGTATTCTGTTAGGTGCTTGGGGATTTCAACATCAGTCTATTCCACGAGAGATCTTTTTGGAATCAATGAAGGCCTTGGGGTGGGACCAAATAATCCAAGGTCCCAACACAAGGCTGGCCATACATTAGACCTGATTTTTCTGTAATGCAACCAAATTCTTTGGTCAGACCATAAATTAATCGTAGAGTTCAACTGCACTCTCCCATGCAAACTATACACAATGTAATCAGATAGTAAAGAGATGCAAGCATCTTGGCATAGATGAATTAAAAAGAAAGCTACCTGCACAACTAGATACAATCTGCCGTGATGACATTACAACTGCTCTATCTGAAGGGGATGAAAATTCTAGGAACAGCTGATGAACTATGCAAACCATTAATGTGAAGGATGAGAACCATGGAACTCAGGTAAATTGAGAGAAGAAAAATAGGCTTTACAGTATGCTCAACATAAATGGAGAAAAGATAAGTCCAGCTCGAATCTAGAGAGATACAGACTGCTACTACAGAGTTTAGGGAATCCACCAATAAAGCAAAAACCAGATACTTTACTGCCAAATTCATGAGACAGGCTATAATATAAAATTCTTATTTGTAGAACGACTTACCAAATCTACCTTTGAAATTCACAAAATATTAAATCCTGCTTATCTCTCTTGCATTGTGAGGATTTTGTTTATTTCTTCACAAAAAAAATGGATGATTTATGCAGTAATTCCCACTGTTATATGATGCACTACTTGCAATACCTTATAAGCTTGGTATGCTTTTGGGAACATTTCTCTTTTGTTTCTAATACTGAAATTCAGCAAATAACTGTTAAACTAAACCTGACCTTTTGCGCATTAAACTGTACATTAAGAACTATTCACGAGGATATATCCTGTTATGTGACCAAAATTGCTAATCTTTCACGAACTAAAGGCTGGACCCCAGATGCAATAAAAAAAAAAGCTAGAGTCAGACCAACTCAATAACCATTCTAATGATCAGAATCTGTTGGCTAGCTAACAAGCCAATATCCTTTCCACCGTTCACGGCAAAAGTTATTGAAAGTGATCTACATAAACAGCAAACTGAATATCTTGAAGAAAACTTTATTAAACATCAATTTTGATTTAGGAAAAATGGAGTACAGAAATGTTACTATTATCAATGTCTAACATCATTTGACACGGTTTTGATATGTTTCAAAATATGTACTGGCTTTTGACACCATTGGACCATAAAATATTAATGAAGCACTTTGAAGAGATCAGTATTGCAGGATCCTTTAGGAAATGGTTTAATTCACTTATATCTGACCATACCCAGCAGATTCCGATAGGATACAATTTATAAGACAGGCAAGCTGAAGGGATCAGCAAAGTCTGCCACATTATTTTATATTTACTTATCACCTTTATGCAAACTATTAGGAGGTCTTGATTTAAATTTTCATATATATGCAGACTTATAATTCTTCATTCCAGTTAATAATTCAATTTCATTCACATTCAAACAGTTGGAGATTTATCAGTTATTAAATATCTCAAAAACTAAAATAATGTATTTATCCAGATGCTCAGATGTAGAGGAGTTGCCTGCATTTTTCAGGACAGAGAATTCTGATTGTGAATCATGTACCAGATCTTAAGGATGCTCTTGGATACCAGATGAACAAAGAAGTTACATATTCGTAACTTGATAAAAAAGGGGAATTATAAACTACGCATTTTAAGATGCTTGAAACCACTGCTAGAGCCAGACGATTTCCAATCTGTACTCCAAGCTTTATTATTTTCAGGAATCGATTACTGTAACTCCTTAATTCTTGGCCTTCCCAATAGTACCCTTAGATCTGAGCAATTGTTACAAAACTAGGTGCCTTAGTTTTGTCTGGGCAATCTAAATGTGATCATATTTCACCCATTTTATCATGGTTACCCATCTAATTCAGAATTTATTATAGGGTACTAAAACTGATCCAGAAAATAATTAAAATACCTACAGTACCTGAATGTAATCCACTTTGAAGTGCCAAAAAGCGGTATATGCATCAAACAAATAAACAAATAGCGATACTGAAATATCATGGTTGGGAATGGCCTTACACATGCATACTGCACAAAGAACATTAACATCAGCAAACAGGGGATTTTTGGCAGTTCTTACATTACATCAAGCCCATTTGGAGGAAGTTAGTGACCATGCTATTTCAGTGGCCGGTCCAAAAATGTGGAACTCTACACCTGAACATCTTAAAGAGTTATGTTCGATGCCAAGGCCGATACGAAAATCCTAAAAGACATGGCTTTTTCAGCAAGCTTTTCAGGAATGAACTTCTGAAAGAATGGATACCTCAAGTCATTCATTTCTTGATATCTTATAGCAAAAAAAAATTATGATTGGTCTTTACTATATCAGAGAGTTTTTTTTTTCAGGGCAAGTCAGTATTTTTGTTATTTAAAATGTATTTTTTTTAATGTTTATTTCTGTGCTTTTATGTGTGGTTTATAATTTATATACATATTAATTTTGTGAGCTGCCATGATCATGGGAGTGTGTGATTGTTAAATAACTTTAAATAAAGAAATAGATCTATTTTGTAAAATTGTACTGTACTACTGTAAAGCATACTAGCTTTGTAGCAGAGTATGTGATGGCTAATATCCAATGCTGAAATCTTTATTTTCCATAACTCATTAGATTCACATAGCATTTGTTAATAATCTTGTATGGAGTTGATGACACCAACATTTCAAAATAAAACCACAAAGCTCAGCTGAATACTACAAAGCCTCTTAGTGAATGTCTCATCCAATACGCTTTTTCACAGGCAGCAGGGAGGTAAGAGTTTTGTTTTTACCTGTAACTATGACTGTCACATAATGCTTGGTAAATTGAAGCAGAAAGCGAAGCAGCTAAGGAGTGAAGAGTGTAAACCTGAAAAGCAAAACACATCATGAAAAAAACAAAGCATCCTAGTAAAGCTTCTGAGATGCACACAATATGGCTACAAAAACAGCTTGTAAACCTGCGGCAGGGTCCAGCACTGCCAACAGAAACAGAAAATGAACAGACTATTCCTGAAACAAGCCAAGATGTGAAACCTCAGGGATCAAGATGTCAAGTTTTCTAATAAATGCCAAAATGAATCACTGATTTCTAGCTGCAAGGGAAAGGAACCTAATCTCTATGGCCAAGGTGAGAGAGCAAAGACATTCAGAAATATTAGAAATTTATTTATCGAGGCATCCAACATTCCCTTGCAAGAGAGGAGAAAGCTTACCTCATTGTATACAGACAAACACATACGGAGGGGGGTGGGTGGGGGGGGAAGGTTCAAATGGTTTACCTGGCTAATCTGGGCATTAGTCGATCAAACCTAACTGGTTAAAAATTTCCCAGCTCTGACTGGTTAAATTTTATTGGCAGGGAGGGCAATTTTAAAAGGCATCATAATGCTTTAAAACCATGGAAATGGTCTGTGATAAATCTGCCTGCAGGTAAATGTTTGCACAGATGTCCTGTATGTGCGTACATTTACCTGGACCAGGCAGAGGCATTCCTGGGGCAGAGATAGGGAGCAGTTTGGATTTATCCACATGCTTTCGGATTTTCAAAAGTGTGCCTGCAAATTTTCCTGGGTGGTTTGGTTGGGGTATTTTCCAGGCGAGCACTGGTGTAATCTATGCATTTATTTGCTGACTCCCTTAGGTGGGCTGTCACCAAATCACCCCATAAATGCATCAGTGCCAGGATGTGGCTAGGGCAGGGAACGGAATGGAGGTGGCTAGCACAGAAGATCAGTGCTAGCCAGTTGAGTTTCCCAGTTACCTCTGAGCAGAAAAAAAAGAGCAACCTAAACCTGGCCGGGCAAATTTTCAGTCGACAGCCTAGTTGATAATCAGCTGAAAATCAGGCTAAAGATAAGTGAGTAAAATCATCTGCTTAGCTTTCATGCTCAGTGGGTTCTTGAAAATGGGCCCTGTAAGTGAGAACCGGGAGGCATTCTTTCTGTACAACATAAGTAAAGCCCTTGATGACTCAGGCCTCGATGACTCGACATTATAAAGGGCTCAGATTTGAAACATCCTCTTGTTTTTTTTGATCTGCCCTTTCACCGAGTTACTGACGTGGCCTAGCACATTACCTTCACATCTTTAACATCCGGATGCGGTGGCATTTTCATCTGCACAATCGTATAAAGGATGTCGTGGATGTGATTATTCAAGTACAGCACGGGGTTGGCAATAACGGTTTTAGTCACAGCAATACTTGCTGAAAGCAAGGGAAGCGTTGTAGGTAGTGGAAGAGGAGACTGAAGCTGCTTCACAGTAGTTTCCTGTGTTTACCAAAAAAAAAAAAAAAAAAAAAAACGACAACTAAATGGAATATTATGTAATTTATTGCTTTAAATAACCTCAGCAGCAAGCTTTTACATACAAACAAACGAAACACAGAGAGGTGCAAGACTATTTTTGCAGCACTTCCCAAGGGACATCTGGCTGAAGGGAAGTCATGGAACTGAAGTGTTTCTGTTGCGCCAATTTATTAATGCATAACTAGGGACTGGTCAACTGGGTTGGACTAGACTCCAAGGTCCGGTTTGAATCCCAGAAATTCTTATCTCTTTACTCAGAAAAGTGTGGAAAATGTGAAGTCAAAATCAGACCAGTGAACTTCAGTTTTGAAGCAAGATTCATCGATTCAAGGAACCGGTATTGGAGGGTTTTTTTTTTGGGGGGGGGGGGGGGGGGGGGGGGGAGTGAATTTTCTTGAGGGTTTGCTGACCTAGCTCACAAGCTTTCTCTTGAAAAGTCCACACCCCCTTATCTTCACGCTCTCATCTAGCTCGAAACTGAAACCTCGTCGTTTAAATTCATTATGAGATTTGTCACAGATTTCACAAACCCTGGTGATATTTTTCACAATACTGGTCCTTCTGCCCATAAAAGTATCAGAGCTAGGTCAGATCTGGAGCAGTTCCATGGAAAACGCGATTCTCACCAAAGTTTCCCCCCCCCCCCCCCCCCCCCATTTGTTCACCTTGCTGCCTTGGCTATGGCCCAAGACTCAGAATCAGAACAACTGGCCGAGCTGTGGCTAACTTGTTCGTGGCCCAGCAGCAGCCCTCTCCTCAAAGTATTAGTGCTGGATACAAACACAATGCTGCCGCTGCTGCAGTACAAATTCGTTCAAGGACATTACAGTTTTAGAGGTCAATATTCCAACCAATGCACACGGTCATCAGCTGCCTGAAAACGGCCCTCCCTAGATACGGCCAGAAGCCTGAGTGTTCTTCAGCAACGAGAGGAGTGGCTCCTCCAGCAGAGCGAGCAGGTGCAAGCATTTCGCTTTGAAGAACTGGTGCAAAGCCCATGGGTAAAAAAAAAAAAAAAAAAAAAAGAAAGAAAAAGAAAAAGATACAATCGGACTTTGTCCCACTGTGAACAGTTTGATAATCATCACCCCCTCATTACCTTAGGTCATCACAGGGACATAAACACACGTTTCAAGTCAGAAAACACGCGTCAAAGTTTTCAAAAGGTGCAAATGAAAGCAAGCGCTTATAAGGAAAACCATATCGGGGAACTGTTAGTCTCTGGGAAGGGCAGAATACTCGTGTTCGTTCCATACAACGCTTCATTTATTTATTTATTTATTTTTAATTTTTATATACCGGAATTCCTGTATGCAATACAAATCAATACAAATCAATCCGGTTTACATGTAACAAAAAGGTTGCCCTGGTCTGGGAGGTTAGACCGGGGTTTTTTACATAGAACATTTGCATCCTAGTTGTGGCACTGTGTCTGTAGCATGCATTGAAGCATACAGACGAGCAAGAGGCCAGGAATACTATCAGGGAAGGTCGGTCTGCAGGGCACAGAAGCACGAAACAACATTTCAGCTCCTGTCACAAAGACAAATGGTCTCAACATGCCCTTTATGCACTTTCTTGAAAGGGAAAATGGGAACCATGAAGGACACAATGATAGTAAAGACAGCCAGACTAATTCTAGATCAAGATTTTCCTCACACAGGAGCTTTCTACTATGGCTTTAAACAGACAGAATACTTTGCACGGATGCAGGGGTAATTTTGACTTGGTAAAAGTCGAGACATATTGTATAGAGGTCTATGCACTAAAGTTTAAGGCATGCACTGAGGCTGTTTACTGCACATGCTGGTGCTAGATTTTAGACAGCTTTTTTTTTTTCTACCATACTGGGTCAGACCAAGGGTCCATCAAGCCCAGCATCCTGTTACCAACAGTGGCCAATCCAGGCCATAAGAACCTGGCAAGTACCCAAAAACTAAGTCTATTCCATGTTACCGTTGCTAGTAATAGCAGTGGCTATTTTCTAAGTCAACTTAATTGATAGCAGGTAATGGACTTCTCCAAGAACTTATCCAATCCTTTTTTAAACACAGCTATACTAACTGCACTAACTACATCCTCTGGCAACAAATTCCAGAGTTTAATTGTGCATTGAGTAAAAAAGAACTTTCTCCAAGTAGTTTTAAATGTGCCACATGCTAACTTCATGGAGTTCCCCCAAGTCTTTCTATTATCCAAAAGAATAAATAACCGATTCACATCTACCCGTTCTAGACCTCTCATGATTTTAAACACCTCTATCATATCCCCCCTCAGCCGTCTCTTCTCCAAGCTGAAAAGTCATAACCTCTTTAGTTTTTCCTCATAGGGGAGCTGTTCCATTCACCTCATCATTTTGGTAGCCCTTCTCTGTACCTTCTCCATCGCAATTATATCTTTTTTGAGATGCGGCGACCAGAATTGTACACAGTATTCAAGGTGCGGTCTCACCATGGAGCGATACAGAGGCATTATGACATTTTCCGTTTTATTCACCATTCCCTTTCTAATAATTCCCAACATTCTGTTTGCTTTTTTGACGGCTGCAGCACACTGAACAGACAATTTCAATGTGTTATCCACTATGATGCCTAGATCTCTTTCTTGGGTTGTAGCACCTAATATGGAACCTAACATTGTGTAACTATAGCATGGGTTATTTTTCCCTATATGCATCACCTTGCACTTATCCACATTAAATTTCATCTGCCATTTTGATGCCCAATTTTCCAGTCTCACAAGGTCTTCCTGCAATTTATCACAATCTGCTTGTGACTTAACTACTCTGAACAATTTTGTATCATCTGCAGATTTGATTATCTCACTCGTCGTATTTCTTTCCAGATCATTTATAAATATATTGAAAAGTAAGGGTCCCAATACAGATCCCTGAGGCACTCCACTGCCCACGCCCTTCCACTGAGAAAATTGTCCATTTAATCCTACTCTCTGTTTTCTGTCTTTTAGCCAGTTTGCAATCCATGAAAGGACATTGCCACCTATCCCATGACTTTTTTCTTTTCCTAGAAGCCTCTCATGAGGAACTTTGTCAAACGCCTTCTGAAAACCCAAGTACACTACATCTACCGGTTCACCTTTATCCACATGTTTATTAATTCCTTCAAAAAAGTGAAGCAGATTTGTGAGGCAAGACTTGCCTTGGGTAAAGTCATGCTGACTTTGTTCCATTAAACCATGTCTTTCTATATGTTCTATGATTTTGATGTTTAGAACACTTTCCACTATTTTTCCTGGCACTGAAGTCAGGCTAACCGGTCTGTAGTTTCCCGGATCGCCCCTGGAGCCCTTTTTAAATATTGGGGTTACATTAGCTATCCTCCAGTCTTCAGGTACAATGGATGATTTTAATGATAGGTTACAAATTTTTCCTAATAGGTCTGAAATTTCATTTTTTAGTTCCTTCAGAACTCTGGGATGTATATCATCCTATCCAGGTGATTTACTACTCTTCAGTTGGTCAATCAGGTCTACCACATCTTCTCGGTTCACCGTGATTTGATTCAGTCCATCTGAATCGTTACCCATGAAAACCTTCTCCAGTACGGGTATCTCCCCAACATCCTCTTCAGTAAACACCGAAGCAAAGAAATCATTTAATCTTTCCGCGATGGCCTTATCTTCTCTAAGTGCCCCTTTAACTCCTCGATCATCTAACGGTCCAACTGACTCCCTCACAGGCTTTCTGCTTCGGATATATTTAGAAAGGATTTTACTGAGAGTTTTTGCCTCTGCGGCCAACTTTTTTTCAAATTCTCTCTTAGCCTGTCTTATCAATGTCTTACATTTAACTTGCCATAGTTTATGCATTAGCCTTTTTTCTTCTGTTGGATCCTTCTTCCAATTTTTGAATGAAGATCTTTTGGCTAAAATAGCTTCTTTCACCTCCCCTTTTAACCATGCCGGTAATCTTTTTACCTTCTTTTCACCTTTCTTAATGTGTGGAATACATCTGGACTGTGCTTCTAGAATGGTATTTTTTTTTTTTTAACAATGACCACACCTTTTGCACACTTTTTACTTTTGTAGCTGCTCCTTTCAGTTTTTTTCTAACAATTTTTCTCATTTTATCAAAGTTTCCCTTTTGAAAGTTTAGCACGAGAGCCGTGGATTTGCATACTGTCCCTCTTCCAGTCATTAATTCAAATTTGATCATATTATGATCACCATTGCCAAGCAGCCCCACCACAGTTACCTCTCTCACCAAATCCTGTGCTCCACTGGGAATTAGATATAAAATTGCTCCCTCTCTCGTCGGTTCCTGAACCAATTGCTCCATAAAGCTATCATTTATTCCATCCAGGAACGTTATCTCTCTAGCGTGTCCTGATGATACATTTACCCAGTCAATATTGGGGTAATTGAAGTTTCCCATTATCACCGCACTACCAATTTGGTTAGCTTCCCTAATTTCTCTTAGCATTTCACTGTCCATCTCACCATCTTGACTAGGTGGATGGTAGTATACTCCTATCACTATAGTCTTCCTGACACACAAGGGATTTCTACCCATAAAGATTCAATTTTGCATTTTGTCTCATGCAGGATGTTTATCCTGTTGGACTCTATGCCATCCCGGACATAAAGCGCCACACTGCCTCCTGGGTGCTCCTCTCCGTCATTGCGATATAATTTGTACCCCGGTATAGCACTGTCCCATTGGTTGTCCTCCTTCCACCATGTCTCTTAGATGCCAATTAAGTCTATGTCATCATTCACTGCTATACATTCTTATTCTCCCATCTTACTTCTTAGACTTCTGGCATTAACATACAAACATTTCAAAGTTTGTTTTTTGTTTGTTTTTGTTTGTTTTTTGTTTTTTAGCTCAGGTGAGTTTTTAGTTACAGGCACTTGGACTACTTTTCTTATTATTGGAACCTTATTGTCAGGATGCCCTAATTCTAATGCATCATTAATATCCTTTGAAGAAACCTCTCTCCGAACCATGCGCTGCTGAGCAACTGTCAGCTTTCCCCTTTGTTCTAGTTTAAAAGCTGCTCTATCTCCTTTTTAAAGGTTAGCGCCAGAGTGACTCACTGCTCTCTTGATTAACAAATGTTGGTACCTAACCAAACCAAATCACACTACCTCAACACCTTTCCAAGGTGAGTAACTGAACTGAACTTTTCAACCTTTTTACTTAGGTATACACTGCTCCTAGCTTATTTCAAGCTTCTGGCTACTTTTTTTTTTTTTTTTTTTTAAATACAAACACTCAGTTCTGCTTAATAGTTGCCTTACAGACTTTTAAAAATAAACACACTAACTACTGCTTACTAGCTGCCTTACTGACTGACCATTTAAAAATACAGTCTAACTTGTTTATTCGCTGTCTTACTATTAAAAGCACAAACATACTAAATAATATTCCCAGTTAACTTTGCCCCAATACTTTTGAAAAAGACAATGTCCCAAGCAAAAACTTACTGATTCTTTTCAGCCACCAGCAAGGTGATCCTCTCCTCTCAGTGCTCCCACTGGAAGCCTGTGGGCTTGCAGAGAAACTCCCCAGAGAATGCAGGTTCTTTGGGGCCACAAACTTTGCAACTGCTTGCAGCAGCAGGTGCTAAACAATGCACAGGGATTTCAAAATGAAATCCGTTGTGTGCGCTTTCCCTCTTCCACCCTATACCTGCACAATTTTGCCCACACTGGGTGGGGAGTGTGGCAATTATCAAAATGGCTTTTTATGCCATGTAAAAAGTCTTAAAAACTACCCTCCCTGGCTTGTGTGTGCCAAAATGTGTACACCTGCACATGGAAACAATGTATACCATAGGCAAATTAGAGACTTGGGGGTCCATATTCAAAGGCATTTAGCTGGATAACTTAAGTTGATATCCTTTTCAAGATGCAGCCTCCAGAACTGTACCCGGTACTCCAAGTGAGGTCTCACCAGAGGCATTATCACCTTCTTTTAGGCTGTAGTGGACACATGGTAAATAGTGGTATGATCTACTCCACGTGCTATTTGGTTTGCACTTACTCATACTTAAATTGTAACAGCTGCTCAGGCCAGGAATTAACCTTTCAGCTAACAAGCGACTCAGTGGCCCATGTGGTCTTTCTGCCATCATGTTTCTAAAAGGCTCTGCTAACAGGACATATTATTTGGTTAGTTCAATAAAATTTGTGAACAGCTTTCCAGATTTTCTTTAAAAGTCACCCCACAGCGATGTACAGAAAAGAAGCATAAAAGAATACAGATGGAGGCTTTTTGAAAGGCTCTAGATTTATATTATATTAATAATTAGTTTGTTTAAATATATTACCAATGACTCTGCTGGCTCATTCCCTAGTGAGTTCAGTGGAGTGTTATGAATTTTCTAATTATAATATGAATTTGTATTTTTATGAGCTGTAGTTTGATTTGTATTTAATGTAAAGGCAGGATATTAAGTGCAGATTGAAAAAGAAATGTGATTACTGCAACAGGAGTTATTGAAGGCATGGAAGAGGACTGGGAAAAGATGGAGGAGAGAGAGACAGAGAGAGAGAGAGACATAGAGAAAGGAGGTGGCCAGAGAGGAGAGACACCAATGCACACGATCGCTTCAAAAACAATCCCGCATTTATTTAGACGGCAACTGTTTTTCCAAACATTGCTGTACACTTTACAATGTAAAAGACACAATGCTGTAACTACTTCAAATAAAGGCCCATCCAACAAGGCCTTATTCGATGACACGATTTTGCTTAAATGTTGCATGGTGTGTGTTCTATGTCTTGCGTGTTCTCAGATGATACAAATGTTATGCAAGACAGGTGTTGCAGAAGACACAAAGCAGCAGCAGTTGAACAATACGCCCCTCACAGAGGGCATCAAGTGGACACTAGGAGGAATGGACAGGAGTCAGCATCTTCCCAACAAAGCTTGGACATCCCCCTCTCCAGCCTTTTCACCTCTCCTTGGGTCCGTGGCCCTCCGAGACAGCTGCTCCTACATATGCCTGGATGGAGTGGACGTAGCTTTGATGGAAGGAGCACATGGTGGTGTGGCTGGTTGTTAGGACCGTCTGCTAGTGTATAGCAATGGGCATTCCTGAAGTTAGTCTGTTCAGAGATCATAGCACACGTTCAGAGGTTTCAGTGTATACAGTCATCAGGTCATCTAGAGCTTCTTTCAGGTCATTTGAATCTGCAGCTTTTCTTTTTGTTAAACTACAACTCTGAAGCCCTCATGGACTTTCCCATTGTATCATTGCTGTCCTAATACTACAGGGTGCTTGGAGGAAGAGGTTTGTTAAAGGACATAGCTCTCACGAGTCAGGCTCATCAGATTCCTTCCTAAGATCAAGGGGATGGATCTTCCAGGCCTGGCCAAGGTACTCTATGAAGCCAGTACTTCTCCTTGCAGACTCTACTGGCTGGATGTTGTGTGAGAGTATAGGTCGGTCATATGTGATGTATGCAATGAAGCATTCTCTGCCTGTTCCGATTCCTGACCTGTTGGCTGTATGCGCTTAGAGTTCAGGGTACTCACCACAAACCCACTTGATCTGGAAAAGATACAGAGGTAAGTTGTATTGTTTGAGCCCATGCATCCCCTTTTGCTTCCATCAAAAACGTGAGGAATTTATTGCAAGCCCCCCTAATACAGCCCTGAAATATATTTTAGTGCAACACTAAGTTCCCAACTTCCCTAAAAGATCCTAGCCCGATTTTATACTCCTATTCCTTCCAAAATGTTCCTCCACCTGCTAAGTCTGTAAACGGCTACAAGCTTTATACAAAGGTCAAGGCCTGCAAGAAGCCCTTCTAAGGAACATTCGTGGACTCTTGCTGTGTGTTCCTAATTTGTGTTCTTTAATGTGGGCAACTCACCAGCTTAACCCTGATATATGGCTGATGCTATATTCATAGACTGTAGAAGGCTGATGATAATACCTGGACAACATTTTAACAAGGTGTTGCTTCAGTAGTGTGAGGCGAATAGGACAGACAGGACCATCTTTTATCTTCCAGTGGGTACAGATACCCTGTTTAATGTCCTAATAGTGAGGTTTCACATGTGCTCTTGTCCTGAGAGAAATTGTAAGGCTGTTGATGTCCAATGCTATTTGTTTCCAAATGTGGTCCTTTGCTGACAGGGATTTCCCTTGAGGAGTCTCTTGCAAACAGCACATTGTAGTCCTCCAGGACCAGATCTAAAATGAAGTTTTCTTCTACAACAAAATGCAACATTCATTGATGTGGTTGTACCTCTACTACTATAATGCATGATCCAACCTCCTGCTCCTCCTCCCCTACCTCCTGAACATAGAAAGTGCATATTTTTGGGTAAAACCGCCTCTTTTATATCTCCTTCCCTGTCCATTCTCCCCCTGCTGGGCTATCCTGCATTCTTCCAGCCAGTGTCTAATGGGCCTTATCTGGGCTATGGGTTTCCTCCTCCACCCCTCTATTTTGACTGCTCTCCCTCTGGCTCAATCCTTCCTCTCCATCTTTATTTGCAGGGTGGCGAGCCGTCTTCCTATAGCTTTCACTCTCCTCATGACTTGACCAACCCTCCCTCTCTTCCCTACTACTCCTATGCACTTTCACTTCTCACATGCCTTTCACACCCATGCACAGTTGCTCAACCTCTTCCATGCTCTACTCTTGCCAACCCCATCCTTTTGTCTAATTTGACAAGACCCTTAATAGCTTGGAAGGCTGATGGAGAGAAACACATTTATCCTCAGACCTGGAACAATGGACAAACAAAGGAAAGGTAATACACAACACAAGCCACACAGACATTTGATTTTTCTATCCTCAGATTCCTTTCACCTCCTCTCCTGTTGCTCTTCTGTTTTCCCCTCAGTATTGGCAACCAGTTCCATGGTGCTGGGCCTTCTTTTATAAAATTTCCAAGCATAGTCTGAACCAAGAGGAAGAGAGGACTGGGCACGCTCAAGTTTAGCACATGTATGCAGTTTTCAACAGAAGTCACAAGCGATTTGGTGGTCAGGGAGAAATAGCATGTCAACAGTACTTGTATGTGTTAGTATGCAGATTGTGTGCGCATATATAGACATTACCTTTTAGCACGTGAACTAAAAATCTTACTGCATCACTCAAGTGCAATTTTACCACAAGTTTCAGTAGATAGGTCCCTATAGACTGAGTTTTATCTATTGCTAGCATGTGTTTTCTGCTATCAGCACTAGAGAATTTGTTTAGCTATGGGGTAAACAATGGATGGTTACTCAAAGTAGCAAATCATGCCTCTTTAAGGCACACAAGAGAACTTTCCTAACTAGCTTCACACATTAACACTTGATATATACAGTATTATCACTGTGACAATTATATAATTAACAAAACTCAGTGTGTTAATAAAATGATCTTACCTGCTGTGACTCTTGTAACAAAAATTTCAGTTCCATTCTCACAGAGGCCAGACCACCTCCTTGTGCTCCATGCAAACTGCAGTAACTAAGAAACACTCTCAGCAGAGCTTGGTTGTTCTGCAACCACCACTTTCGTTTCTCCGCATGTTCCCGTTTAGCTTGCAGTCGGCGCCGTTCTATCTGGTGACGTTCATATGAGCCAATATCTGGCTTATCTAGAACCATTTCAGGTGCTGCTATGTCACCGTCTAATTTTGAATATGTTTCAGTATAATATTCTTTGCTTTCCGTTTCACGGTTGCATATATCATGCATAGCAGCAATTTCCTTTTCTAACCAGTTGTACAGCTGGAACCTAAGTTTTCCACCATCTATCTCATAACCCGTAGCCAAAGTCCTTAGCTCCGTCATCAGGATTTTCAAACATGCTCTAAACTTGAGCTGTTCGGCAATCACATCAACCTCCGTGTGACTAGATGTCTCAAAACATGTTTGGGACTCCTTACCATCTGGGCCTTTTTCCTTTTGTGTTTTGTCTTTCTGTTCCACTTTTGAATCTTTCATTATTAAACCACTGTTGTCTTCCTCATCTTCCAATGCAGCACTGTTATCTTCTCCCCAGTCAAGAAGAAGAGGATCATCGTCAATTTTTATAATTGGCTGACTCCAGTCGAAATCTGTTGTGGAGCCTTGGAAACTTGGCATTTCCAAACCAGTGGAAGCAGAAACTGGCTTTGACCAATCGAGGTCTTGGATTGCTGTATCATTCTTTGCAGACTGCAGGTCATTTTGCCCTTTAAAACTTGAGCTGTGTTCATCTGCATTTGCAGGATCATCGCCTTTTTTACTTAACTTTGGAATTTTGGAGAGCACCTCCAGAGCTAATACAGGGCACCCAACTTTGAAGTGAGCATTTGCAGTGGTAAAAAATAACTTCCGTTCTATAAGATTGATTTCATCAACAAAACTTTTCTCCGTTTTCATACCGAGGGTTGCCAAGGTGCCGTCAGGTGAGGAAAAATATCTTCGTATGAGTAAGGGATGTGTGCGAAGGTAGTTGTAAAAACTGAACACCACAGGATTACATGATTTGATGATAACTACAGGAATCAAACAGATGTTAGAGTCTGTATTAAAAAACGTATGCAATATCTACACAATACTTTTTTTTGATAATGGACAACACTTACTCAGATGGACAAAAGTCTGGAATTAGCTTTTTACCACCAACAAATATGCACCAAAACATAAATTAGCTAACACGGGCAAAGTTATCAAGCTCCCATTTTCATCTGGTGCACAGTGAGTACAAGGCTAAATATTTTCAGGCACTGCTGGGACCAGTTTTTTCTGCACCGGGGCAGATATTCATAATGCTGCTCTGCTCCTGTTGACTGCTCTAGCACAACGCTCTCTCCTCTGGTGGTGAAAGCACATTTCTCTTTCTCTCTGGTGGTGGTGTTCCAACAAAGCACCTCCTCTCTCTCCCCTTCCTGCTCAGCAATCCCCTCTTTCTCTTCTCCCAACCCTTGCCCAGCATCTCCCTCTCATTTCCTCCACTCCTTCCTCTGCATTCCGTTCTTCCCTCCCCCCCCAACTGCACTCTGTGACCTCCATTTCTCTCTCTCTCCCACACTCTACTCCTTGCCCTGGACCCCCTTCTTTCTCCTCCATCCACTCCTCCTCTTTCTCCCTTCCATTCCTTCTCCAGCAGCAATCTCTCCCACACACCCCTTGCCCGGCAGCACCCCCTACCACCTGTCTCCTTCCTAGCAGCTTCCCCTCATGCTCTACCTAGCAGCAGCCGCCCTCTCTTTCTCTGCTTAACAACAGAAGTCCCTTCTCCTCTCAATCATCTGCCTATCAGCATCAGCTGTCTCACCCCCCACCAATGCTCTGCCCAGCAGCAGGTCCCCTTCTCTTCCCCTCCTGCCCGGCAGCAGGTCCCCTCTCTTCCCCTCTTGCCCGGCAGCAGGTCCCCTTCTCTTCCCCTCCTGCCCGGCAGCAGGTCCCCTCTCTTCCCCTATTACCCGGCATCAGGTCCCTTCTCTTCCCCTCCAGCCCGGCAGCAGGTCCCCTCTCTTCCCCTCCTGCCCGGCAGCAGCAGCAGGTCCCCTCTCTTCCCCTCCTGCCTGGCAGCAGTCTTCTTTTCATCCCCACCCCCTCCCATTTTCTCTCCCCTCTCTGTAGATCTTTGTGCAGCAGCAGTGGCAATAACTTCAGAAACTTGAAATAAAATCATCATGGAGCCTGTGAGCCAGGACGCATTCACAGGCCATGAGGCAGCTCCTATTCTCCCACAAAAGCTTATTCATTGCAGATAGCCTGAAACATTATTGCTTGGGGGGTCTCACAGGACAGATTTGGGAATTACCAGCCCAGGTGAACCTTCAGTTTTGCAAGTCCCACCCACAGGCTTCCCTTGAGATTTTGATAAATTCAGCAAATTCCCAGAATAATACTGTAAAATCACATAATTGGATATCAGCAAATATTAAACTGTTTTGTGTGTGTCTCTCTCTCTTCTAGATATACACAGATATAAACACATAATGCAAAATCACTTCACACTGATGAATGTGTCATCTGTGATTCTTGGGGCTAGAAGGCAAAAACTAAAACAAAAAATACCTAAATTCTTCAATTAGAAGAAATTCATACTGCAGTGACCAAAGGTAATCTCTGAAATGGCTGGCTGGGCTGAATTCAGATATTTCCCCTTCCACTCACCATAGGAAAAAAAAAATTAAAATTATGTTATCACTTCTCTAACAGTGATATAAAGTTCTTTCATTTTAGGAAACACCACAAAACCTTGCAAAAAAGTCATTCAAAACCTTTACCATACCAAAACAGCACTAACTCCCAGAACTCAAACAGCAACTGCCCGGTATGAAAAGGCACCAGGCCTTAAAATACCAATACTACCGGGAAAACTGAACTGCTTAGATCCCTATACAGAACCTGCATGCGAGCAGAACACCTTACTTCAGTAACACACACACAGCACACAGACCCTCACCAAATAAGGACGGCAAATTAGAAATAGAATCACGCAGGCAAAATTCTTTGTTCTGCTATCCATTTGAGCTTAATCCCTCTCTCCGGTTTTCTGCAGAAGAAGGGAAGGGGCAACAAGAGGAGAGGAGGGGGTAGGATTAGGGAGCAGAGGGATGATTATACCTGGTACTGTGCTCTGCCTGCTCTAGGCTCACCCCCTACCCTGCACCCTCCTGTTCCTGTATGCTGCCTGAGAGGGGAGGGGAGGTTGAGGAGCAGGAAGCAGAGAACTGTTTCCTGCTGCCTGAGATTTAGGGCACTGGTCAATGGTTTCATCAGGGCAAAGCCCGGTGTAGTTATGAAACGGGGATCCCCTGCCTTGCCCTGGTGATGGCCCCTTTGAACCTGATGCCAGGGGACAGCTGCCCCCTTTGTCCTCTCCCTTTCTCACCCATCCCAGTACCGTTTTCAGGTGAGAGAATGAATTCCAGATCCTTTGCGTTGTAATTCGTGTCCTTTTGAGACTGCCGCTTCATAGGGAAGGTAATTTTATAATTGTGAGTGGTAGGGCAGTATCTGCATGTATCGTTTTTATGTAGGCTCTTGCCTGAATTTTCCAAGCTAAATTATGTCCTCAGATTCGTTTTGAAAGCCTGTGCATAACGTGCTTGAGTATATGCACAGATTACTGCCTCTTCACGGGACGTCACTTATGCAGGTTAGTTTAAGCACGAACTTTTTAAAATTAAAAAGTTGCATGTAAGTTCCAAATCTGCTCCAACTGCACCTCCCCCTGAAACATCTCTGTGCAGTTCATATAAAAGTGGAGGTGTAACAGGATTATGATACTTTTGTGTGAAAAGAGCCATTTATGGGCTTAAAAATAAAGATCCTATGTACGTAGATGACTTTGAAAATCAGGCCCACAATGTAACAGTTACAGCAAAACAAGATGGAAAATGTATGCTTAACTCCAATTTAAATCTCCCACAAATTGTTTCTGAATCAAGGAAGGAGGGAGAGGAAGGGGAAAGAATGGGGATGCCTGGCTCTTTGGACAACATGTCAGCTAGGTGCTATCGCTGTCTCCCGGCAATGGGATTAACCTCCCAAAAGGATAACTTTTCTACCAGAGCAAACATGCAAGAAAAAAAAAAAAAAGGCATATCCAATCTGCTCAGGATGAAAACAGAAACACTGTTTCAGGGTATAACAGGGAAGAAATAAAAGAAGACAATTTGCATAAGTAGGTGAATATTTACATAACCATCCCTTTGGCATATCAGCTCTAAAAGCACATTTGTACAAGTTTTCCTCACCTGGATTTTCATCTTCATCCTTAGGTGTTTGCTCCAGTAACGTATCCAATGCCTTAGTGTAATCCTTCATTATCCAGTAAGCAATGCTGCGCAAGAAGGGGTCTGAATGCAACCTGGCACAGCTGAACCCTGTGCCGTCCTTCTGGCAACCCAGAACCTTTTCATAAAGGATGGATTCATAGGTGGACGACGTCTCAAATTCTGACTCGTACAAGCGAGCTATAATCATGGCTAGCTGGATGTCTTCCATTTTTTCAAGGCAAACCTACAGACAAGCGAAGAGGAATTCTGCTAAGACACATCAAGGGTAATTTTATAACTGCGGGTGACTTACGCGGCTTCTACACGCATAAATTACACCCAATTTTCAACGTGAACTTTTGTGCATGATCACGTTCAAATCATGCAAAAGATCACACATGAAGTCACCCGCAAACTTACACCTGCACGCTGCAGTGTGCAAATTGTGTGCACAAATATAGGTGTATATTTTTAAAAATCAAAAATATGTATGGACATTCAAACTCTGCCCCCTTTTTTTTTTTTGCATAAAGGTGTACTCAAAATGGGGATCCATGCACACAAACCCCTGACGATTTTATCATGAAGCCTTTCATGTGCATACGGCCGTGTTTTAGGAACGTAAGTGGCTTTGAAAATTCACGCCATTGAGGTTAACCAGGTTTATGTTTTGAGAAGAAAATAAACGAATGCCCTGGTGCGGGTGGGAGACGCTCGATGGAAACAAAAGGTGGGCTTTGCAAACTCAGCTACCCAGGAGGGAGGAATGCGTTGGAAGACGCTGACAAAAAAAGTGTCTTGGGCAAGGAGCGACATTGACGCTCTAGGGCTGGCAGCTGTGATGGATGCTTGGCAGTACAGACGGGAATAACTGGGCAGACTGGCCGGACCAGTTAGCATACGAGGACAGAAAAAGTCACAAATGTAAAATTTTTTTTTAAAAGTCGGGGTAGTTACAGCTTTTTTGCTAACAAATATTACAGGGAAAACCAAATTCACAGTTACAAAATTACTGAAACGTGTAAGTGAAAAAAAATTAATATCCACATTCGTTAACACTTATGTGCAATCAAAGCTCTTGTGAATTTCTGGTTCTAACATTTTAATTTCTCTGAATTAACTAAGAACTCCAAAGTCATCTATCGCCTATACCGATCTTCCGCTCGGCCTCTGCCAGGTGTTTCTAAATCCATGAGATATGTTAGGACAGCACTGGTTTCTCATGAATGGCTCTCTAAGCTTACTGTCCATTTAAGCCTTCGCCCCTCTTTTTGTGAGAACACCCTCTGTTAAACCTTCTGCAACTCTTGTAAGCAAATTTCTTTTTTTCTTTTCCCTCCCCCACACATTTTCCATTTTTTCGGATTCAAATTGTTTCAGGTGTGTGGGGAGCCGCCCATTTCTTTGTATCCGATGCCTAGCGGTTCTATCCGCACTCTAGGGGACGGTTTTGAAAGCCATTCGCAGGGGGTAAGAGAGCATTTTACCTGCGTCACCTGTCTGAGAACTGCACTTACTCAAAGCATGTGGCGGAGTTCCACGACTCGTGTACTTTTCCATGCATGCAGGGGAGACATAGTCAGGGTCAGGGGAAAAAAATACTGGGCACACGTTATGTTTTCAACTCGCAAGCTTCTTATTTTCCCCAGGAATAATGCACCCGCAGAAGAAGCAGATGCAAATGGCCACAGGCAAGCTTCCATGTGCAAGGACAATGAATGTTCATTTCATTTTGTTGCTGAATCCTGTTTTTGATATATTTAGTTTATGAATACTGGATATTTAATAAAGATACCAAACAAATAAAAAATCTATTTGCTATCACTGCTGCTTTAAGCACATTTGATGAGGTAGCGAGCAGATAAATTAGCCTGATAAAGTTATTTGGCATTGCGAAATTAGTTGGATAGGTTTATCCATCTATCCTTAGAACTACTTTCAGGCAGTCCCAAAGCCATACAGATAAATACCCAATACCACCATTATCCGCTAAATTAGCTGGATAACTTAACTCTGCCATGGAATGCCTCTGGGTTATCCAACTAATTTTTTATCTGGCTAACTAATTTATCTATTTGAATTATATTCTTTCAGGCAGTTCAAAGCAGATTACATTCAGGTGCGTAACTTTTTAGGCAGATAACCTGAAGGCATCCAGTGCATGGAAATTAAATCTGATCATTTGTCCAGCTAAGTTCCAAATTTAGCCAGACAAAGGCACTGAATATTGAGCTTAATGCTCCTACCACTCATGCAAATATTACCATGAAATAGTTTTCTGCCTCCAACTAACTTTGGAGGAATATTCAATAGAGCAACCATGCTATTGAATATAGCCGGCTAACATTCGGACAGCTTTTTCGGCCGACCAGACTTAGCTGGCTAAGTTAGTCAGTTAAATCTGGTCGGGTTGGATATTGGAGTTCGCTGGATACTTTAACCAGCTAACTCAACTCCTCTCAGTTATGCCCCCGGAATGCCCCTAACTTAGGGGGTCATTTTCTAAGGCTTATCGTATGCGATAAGTCCCTTTTTGCATGCGATAGCTTGCGAGGGGGCGGACTCTGCGATGTCTTCACTGCGGCGATAAGATTAGTAACCTTACCGTCGCCAGTAGCGCGCCCAATAGCACCACCTTTCACGGTGGCGCTTTTGGGTGCGAAACCCGGCAGCGAAAACACCGCGGTGGTGCGAAGGCTGCTGGCTTATGCAGGCCCACTCCCCGCCTTCACCCCCCCCCACCCGTTTTCGTTGGATTCACCATTCTGTGGTAGAATGGTGAATCCAGGCCTTATCTGGCTAAAATCTAGCTAGCTAACTAAAATAAAGCTGGTTAAGTGCCCAAATATTAATTTATCCTGATAACTTCTGAATTAGCTATCTAAATGCTTCTGAATATTAACCTTCAAATTTATAAATGTGAATATTCCGTGGCACTGTAATTAATAACTTTGCAGCTTGGAAAAAGTATATATATATATTTTTTTTTTGTAAATAAAACTGGTACCTCTATAGCATCTTTCAAAGAGCCCGCCAGTAAGAAGAAGGCTGCCGATTGTTCAAAGCGTTGTTTTCCCAGCAGAGCGAAGGCATTTTTCAAGGCTGCCTTGCGCCACCTATCGTCCATGAAATTGTGGCTGAAGAACTGAGTCATTTTCTCATCATGCTGAGACCTGGAAGACATGAATAACTAATTGTGATGCGAAGGCCAACATTCAGAAAAGCAGCACACAGATAACTTATCTGGCTAACTTTAGCCGGATGAGCTATCAGGGAAATATTCAGCGGGATAAAAGTCCTGCTGAATATACTTGAATAAAGTTATCCGGGTATACCTAACCGGATAACTTTGAAACCTAAGTCTGAAAATAGCCGGTTAGTTTTAAAAGTTAGCTGAGTATCGAATAGGTGGATAACTCTCAACTTAACCGGCTCAATTCAAATGATGTTGCTGGTTAAGTGGCTGTACTTGGAGAAAAATAAACAAAAATATCACATCGTCTCGGGCCCGAAGCCACTCCCTCCCCCCCTTCCATTCTTGCACTGAGCTCCTGGCAATGGTACAGGATATGGGGGGTGCAGGTGGGTTCTTGTTGGGTTTATAGAGGGGGCCTGGATTCTAAATCTATCTTGCCAATCTAGGGCTTCTCAGGCTGCTAGGCCTGCAATATGTTTTGAAATTTTGGGGGGGGGCTTGGGGGGGGGGGGTGAATTTGGGCATTATGGCCCTCATTATTTGCCGTTATTTTTTTTCAGCAGGGTGGGGTGGGAGGGGAGAAAGCAGGCCAGCAATAATCTCTTTCCCCCAAATTCAGTCACTAGCTTTATCATTTTGAAAACAAAAAAACAAAACAAAACAACCACCCCCCATTTAAATATCCAGGAATATGTTCCCAGATAACTTTAACCCTGCTCTCAGGCAACGTTCCCTCTAAGGATTGGGTTGCTGTGAGTATGTTTTTATGATTTTTAGCACTTTGATTTATTATAAGAAAGGCAGTTAGTCAAAACTAAACTAAATTAATTATACCCTGGATTGCCTTCAAAACTTCTTCTGTTCATCCGGATAAATGGAACTAACTAACCAAGGGCCTGATTCACTAAGCTGCTTTCCCATAGACACAGAATGGGAAAAAAGCGAATCCGTCCTGAAGCTAGATAAAACAAATCCAGATAAAGGGGCAGATAGTCAAACTTTGGGGCTTATACAGCTAACTCAAAAATTCTCAGAACAAACCTTTTCAATATCAATTCTTTTACCTCAGAAAGTCTCATCACTGAGGATGTTTGCTGTATAGTGACTGTACCACAAGATAGGTGTGAGCATGGATAAAAAATGTTTACTATTCTTTTCATTTTGTTTCTGAGTTTCTAACACTGCCCCAGCTCCATCCCCACAGAGCTAACCTGCTCATTTTTTTAATGCAAAATTACTTTGCATTCTGCCAAATTTGTGTCTTGGGCAAAGCTTGAACTCTTTTAAAATTGTGCAAGAAACGGGTTTGATGTAATCTTACGGATTTTTTGGGGGCGGGGATTTTTTTTTGCATAAGAGCAGAAGCTGTGTAATATTTTGCACAAACCTTCAGTCTGGTAAAAATGCTACATATTTTGCATATATGCAAAATATAGTTAATATTTGTTGTGAATATTTTGCAAAATATTCACAACTTTGCAGTTTTACTTGCCTGATCCTCAAATCTGGCCCTCTGAAAGCAAGTGCTGATTTAAAGCATTTTTTTGTTCAGGATAACTCTCTACAAAGCTCGTTCGGGCTACACTTACCGAAACAGACCCCAAAGTACAGCCTTTTTCTTCATGGCAAGGTAGAAAAGTGCAGCATCCAAGGGGTCATTGTTCCTCTGAAAGGAGGCTTTTGCAACCTATAGCAAAATGAGTGAACAATACCATCAAAGAGAAATCCGCTCTGCTAAAACATAACATACATAAGAAGCAGAAGGAGCAACATGCAGTCTAGCCTCTCTTCTAGTCCCAATGCATTTCTTCTGGCAAACTTTCCCACTCCCCAAGTCTGAAAACGTAAACAGTCTAACATCCCCCAGTAATTGAGCTCTTCACAATGTCTGGCTGAGCTAAGTCCAGCTGTTCAAAAGTTACAACGAGAGAGAGAAAGAGAGAGAGAGAGAGAGAGAGATACGCACACAAAAAAAAGAAACTACAACACACAGAAAGATCAGTATGATTTGATAAGCTTCGTATTGAACAGAGACAATTTTCAAAATCCATTTAACTTGGGCAAATCGGTGGGCTGAAAATGTATTTTTCCCCTGGGAAACAGGGGAACTTGTGTGGATCAATGCCACATTCAACTTTTACTTGCAGAAAATGTAGTTGGCTCCAAGGCGGGCTTAGCTTAGAGAATTAACAATGCACAGAGTTTTGCATTTTCAAAAAACTATGTTCATTGATTTTCAAGGGAAGAGTGTCAAAAAAAAAAAAAAAGCAGGTGCAAATCTCTCTTCCTTACATAATTTCCAAAGGAAAGGTACGTGTGCACATTCCCTTTCAGAATGGATACAAAGCCCGTTGGAGAATGTACCTCTGGACTTTGCAACTGTCCGCGTGTTTAAGACGCTCTATTTTATAACCTACACGTGGAGGTTTATCAAATACTCTTCACATGTGCATGTCTGCAGCTGTATGGAGAGAGAGAGCGCGGGAGAGAGAGCGCGAGCGAGAGTGAGCGAGTGACTCTTTATAGGGTTCAGTCTGATACTCTCTCTATGGACCATTGTAAGGGGCACTTTCATTCAGAGTGAGTTTTCGGGAGGTGGGTTGGGGTTAGGGGGTGGTGTTATGGACACATTCAGAGGTATCCATTGTAAAATTCACATCATTAAAGATTTTTTAACCTTATAAGTCATGAAAATTCGAAAAAGAGCAGTTTATTTGTACACTGCAGCTTATAAATATATAAATAAGATATACCAACCTACACTTGTAGATCAGGGTCTTACATGAATAAGTTGTATTTTTTTCAGCTTTAAATTATATACATGTATGTTTCTAAAATAGGTAGCAAAAGTACATGCGTTCAGAGCACGAAATGCGCTCTTTCAATGCACTGCAAATATTTGTGCGTAACCAGACATTTGCATATTTTATAATCTGCACGTATCAAATACTGTAGTAGATCTCGGCGAAACCATATACGCGCATATATGGCTGTGTAGAGTTGTTTGAAAGTTATAAGTGCAAATCCCACACCCCAAGAGGGGGAGGGGCAACCCCATTCAGTTTGGGCAACGTATTTGCAAACATGACATATGCATGCAGGTTTACCCACACAATGGGCAGACAATTTTCTAAAATGTCATTCTGCAACTAACACTTTTCTACCCTTTGAAAATTATCCAAATTATCCTCTAAATTTAACAAAAAGTGAACAAAATTGTAAGAAAATAAAAAGGACAATTTTGAAACTGCGGGGTGCTTGATTCTCGTGGATACAAAGACAGGGGAGTTTCCTGGTGAAAATCCAACCAGCACATACAATATGAGTATTTATTTATTTGATTTATATTCCGTTTTTTGATACTTCAAAGCAGATTATATTTAGGTACTACAAACATTTCCCTTTCCCCAGAGGGCTTACATTTACATACTTACCCATGCAAGTGGGCTTTTGAAAATTGCTACATAGAAAAGGACCAAATGGTCCATCCAGTCTGCCCAGCAAGCTAATGGTAGTATCTGCTGCGCCATACAGGTCACCACCATACTTATCAGTTTCTCAGACCGTCAAAGTTGGTTGCTGTTTGAATCCAATTCCCCGTTATTCCTTGTTGTTGAAGCAGAGAGCAATGTTGGAGTTGCATCAAAGTATCAGGCTTATTGGTTAAGGATAGTAACAGCTGCATCAACAAGTTACCCCCAAACTTATTTGTTTCCCCAGACCGTAAAGGTCGGGACTCTTGTTGGTTGCTGTTCAAATCCAATTCCTCTTTTCCCCTTGATATTGAAACAGAGAGCCACGATAGAGTTACATCAAGAGCACGCAGGCTTATTGGTTAAGGGTAGTAACCGCTGCACCAGCAAGTTACTCCCATGCACTCTTTTCTTCATGTCCATCCTCTAGCCTTTAGGGATCCACATTATTTATCCCACACCCCTTTGAATTCTTTCATAGTTTTTGTCTTCACCATCTCCTCCGGAAGGACATTCCAGGATTCCACCACCCTCTCTGTGAAGGAATATTTCCTGACAATTTATACCACTGAATTGTCCATAGGATTTAACTGTGGACATGCACTTTACACGGGTAAATGGCTGAAAATTACCGTCAAGTTTGTACCAGAAGCAATGGAGAGTAAAATGACTTGCCCAAGGTCACAAGGAGCAGGATTTGAATCCTGGTTTCCATGGTTCATAGCCCACTGCTCTAACCAATAGGCTGCTCCTCCATTCACCTCATGAGTGCATGAGCAGGTAGAAAGCGTGTGTGGAGATTTGAGAAGGCAATCTCTGCTCATGCTTCACTTTCCTGACTTGTCCCTCTCTCTTTTTAGGAGGGTAGAAGTAAGCAGGCTGGTTTTGCATTAGAAAATCTATCCATTGTGTGATTGTGATGGATTTGTACCAGTGGAAACTAACTGCTCAATTGAAAGTGAACTGAAAAACTGAAGTAAAAGGACATGCCCCCTCATCTTGTGCAAGTGGGATATCTTCTGAAAATAGGTCTCAGTATTTTGAATTTGCAATTAGTAATTCTTCTCACATATCTTTTGATGCCCTGCAAAGCAGGTCAAGAAAATAACATACACGGTTGTAAATGGACATCAAGAGCACAAGGATTGCTTCATTGCCTTGGTTTCAGTTCAGTTGGAATTTCAGATTTCTCGCAGGTCTGCCGGGGAAACCTATCAAGATTTTTCCCGGGTGGATCTGGGAGATGATTAACGCAAACTCAAATCTCCTGCTTCACATCTTCAGAACAACCGTAACAGAGATGCCAAATCGGATGAAATTCACTTTGGGTTTCTCTTTTCAGTGCACTAACCTTAATCATGCAGTAGATGATGGAAGACAACGACCCGCATAGTTATCTCTTTGATAGCCAACTACAAGGTCTGTGAGGACAAAGTGCATGTGGACTTTAGAGCTAAGTGGACTATAGGCAAACTATCCCCTGACTGCTTGCTTAGACACTTTTTGGCTCAAGGAAGCATGCAGGAGAATTCTCTGTTATTTTTGTAATAAACTTCCACAGTCTACTTAAAGTGGGGCTGTTAATAGAATGGGGCGTTGCATTTTCCTTTTTTTACAAGATATGTTAAAACAAATAAGATTAAAAAAAAACCAAAAACAACCCATTTATTGTTATTCTTCTGTCATACTACGGTCTTCCATTCAGTAACAAGACATACACAAAAAAGCTCTAAGCCTCCTTAGAAACGATACAAAAAAAAGAAAAAAAAAAGATTGCATTTACAGTTCAACACAAAATTGTATCTTGTTGAAAACATTGCCAAGCCTTTCCAGAAGTCACCCCATTTCTTTTGCACATTCTCTTTGAACTATTCATTGCATCAATGGTAAATGTGGTTCCAAATACCTTCTCGATGCACCTTCGCAGCGTGTTAATGTTCCTGACCCACCAGCCTATCCCCATAGCTCTCAGCTCAGACCACTGAGGATCCCCTCTCTGAATAGCCGGGATCATGTTGATCAGCTCCTCCTCCGCCTCAGAGTGAAAAGCCCAGGCAAAATGGCAGGTAGACAGACCTAAAAACGATGCAAGAAATGTTGCCTCAATTCTTATTCTGTCAGGGTATCGGAAGAGCTGTGTAGGCATTCATGCCGTAATTGGTAGGGATGTGAATCGTTTTTTGACAATTTAAAAAAATAGTCAGATATTTTTTAAATAGTCAAAAATTGTTAGAGTCTCGATACAATAGAAATTCCCCCGATTTATCGTGAAAAATCGTAAATCGGGGGAAGGGGAGGAGGGCGGGGGGAGGGCGGGAAAACCGGCACACCAAAACAACCCCTAAACCCACCCCGACCCTTTAAAACAAATCCCCCACCCTCCCGAACCCCCCCCAAAATGTTTTAAATTACCTGGTGGTCCAGTGGGGGGGTCCTGGCACGATCTCCCGCTCTTGGGCCATCGGCGCCATTTTAGCTGCCACTAATATAAATGGCGCCGATGGCCCGATAAAAAAAAAACCCACCCGACCCTTTAAAATGACCCCCTTAGCCTCCCCCCCCCAAAACCTTTTAAAATTACCTGGTGGTCCAGCGGGAGCGCAGGGAGCGATCTCCCCCTCTCAGGCCATCGGCTGCGTTAATAAAAATGGCGCCAATGGCCCTTTGCCCTTACCATGTGACAGGGTAGTGCCGGCGCCATTTTGAATATTGGCAATACGGCCTGAGTGCAGGAGATCGCTCCCGGACTCCCGCTGGACCCCCAGGGACTTTTGGCCAGCTTGGGGGGGCCTCCTGACCCCCACAAGACTTTCTAAAAGTCCAGCAGGGGTCCGGGAGCGATCTCCTGCACTCAGGCCGTATTGCCAATATTCAAAATGGCGCTGGCACTACCCTGTCACATGGTAAGGGCAAAGGGCCATTGGCGCCATTTTTATTAACGCAGCCGATGGCCTGAGAGGGGGAGATCGCTCCCCGTGCTCCCGCTAGACCACCAGGTAATTTTAAAACCTTTTTTGGGGGTTCGGGAGGGTGGGGGAGGGTTTTTTGATTATCGGATCGGGCGCAGCCGATAATCAGAACTCAAATCGGGCTGGGCGATAAAAATTTTAAGATTTGGATCGGAACCGGAACCGATCAGATTCCGGTTCCGATTCACATCTCTAGTAATCGGTTTCTTCTTTTTTTTAAAATTGGAGTTCTTACATGCCTGTTCTCGCACAGTCATGCGGGATCATCTGCCTGAAATGTTTTTAACAAAGCAGAATCCAGTATAAACATTGTTGAATACGTGAAAGAAGAGTGAACAGTTGCTTCATTACAGTGTAAAAGCAGCAGTTCCAACACTTTCACAGTTATGTAGCACTAGACAATCACTCGTGAAAGCACCACACTGCATGTTTTTTCCTGGCATAAGCTATGAGTATGATTGGGATCTTCCAGATCCATGCAAATGCCCAATCAGTGGATCTTCCACCCTGTGAACCTATTTGTTGATTGTACCCCCAAAAGTTATTTCACAAATAAAAAAAAAAACAAAACTCCAGAAAAATAAACAAAAAACGTATTTGCCCCCATCTCCACCACTAAAGCATGCATACTACTACTCAGCAGAGCTAAGAGGATATGTTTGAACTGTTACTGAACTTTAAACTCTTAGGAGGTAATTTTCAAAAAGATTTACACGCGTGTATATTTTTCAAAAGCCCACTTATACATGTAAAGCGCCAGTTTTAAGCATGTAAATCCTTTTGAAAATTACCTAACCATTAGATATAGTAACACACTTAAAGAAACAGTCTTAGAGGGTGAAGAAAACATCTAACTGCGTTTTACATCAGTACAACACATAAGTAATGCTTTTGTTTGACTTATTAGAGAGATTAAATTAGAACACCGACCAATTACTGTTCTCTGGATCAACGGATACCTCACCCACATCATCATCCAGTTCTAGTTTTGCCTCATTGCATCTATGGACTTGTAGTCCTGCCGTTCCTGCAGAAAATGGATGCCCATGCATGTCCCATGCTTTCTTGAACTCAAGACACTGCTCCTATCTCTACCAGGAGGTCCCTTTTCAATGCGTCCACCACCATATGTTTTATGAGGAAGATTGCTGACCATTATTAAAATGGTCAACGGCCTTCATCATAAAGCATGTGAGAACAGACTTAAAGATCTAAACGTATACCCTGAAGGAAAGGAGAGATATGATTGAGACATTCAAATACCTCCAAGGATTAAATGCACAGGAGGCAGGTCTCTCTCTCTAGAAATAGGTTTCATGAGGTAAGGATGACCTTAAAGACCTAAGGAAATATTTGTTTACAGGGAGGGCAGTGGAACAGCATCCAAGTGGAGTTGGTGAAGACATGGACAGTGTCAGAGATCAAGAAAGCATGGGACAAGCACCAAGAATCTCTGATTCTTTCTGTCATACACAACTTAATTCAAAACGACCTCTCCATCTGGTTATGCACTTCTCTCCGCATCTACCAGCCTAATAGACATCTAAGGTCTATAAAACAAGTCCCCACCCTCAGTCTTGCAAGGCTTGATATAACTGGGAGACACAATTTTTCAGTAGCAGGCCCCCTACTTTGGAATTCCATTCCAGACTATCTAAGGCAGATTACTAACCATAAGGAATTTAATAAAAGCCTAAAAACATACCTTTTCTCCATTGCATTTTGTCTATCTCCCACCTTTCAAATCCATCCTAAACAGCCCGAGGCACACGCAAGCTGCGAGCATCCAGCATTCTTTGCTACTGTTTGTCTTACGGAGACTGTCTCCTATTTTTATTATTTTATTATGTTTTTATTGTCTTGATGTGACTGACTCCTCTGTAGTTTATTATGTATATTTTATTCCGTAAAGTGTTTTGTCCAACATTCATTGTTAAGGTGGTATATAAACAATTTTAAATAAAATAAATAAATAAATGATGGAGAGGAAGGGATTTGTAAGCCAAGTGGATGGGCAAATCAGATGGGCCATATGGTCTATATCTGCATTCATGTTCTATGTTTTTGTGTTGCAAATCCATATATGCAATGTAATGGGGCAACACGACAACTGAGTCAGTGTTCAACATTGAGTGGGGTAAAGTGGAAACCCTATTAATAGCTTTTATAACATCTTGATTAATGATGACGTCCACTCATGTAGTTTTCTGGCTCACTCAGGCCGTTAGCTTGCTTACTGGCCCATAGAAGGAGGAAGGTGGACCTATGATCCATAACAGAATAAGAAATACATGGTTTTCAGTTTTTATTTTAGTTTTCCTGGGAATTTATCAGTGTTTCTTACAACAAGAACAAAAGAGGAAGACATCAATAGGAAAAGACAGACTCAGTTTTCCAGGTAAGTATAATTTTTGTTCGTGCTGTAATAAATATTGATAAGATTCCCAGGAAAAAGAAAATAAAAACTGAAAACCAAGGCTCCTATGCATAACCCAGGCTTGCAATTAACAACCACTCACAGCTTTGAAAAAACAAACAGTCTATAAAATTACTTGAACAGTCCACGACAAATACAGGGCAAGGGAAAACTACCTCTGAGATATTTCTAGCCAGGACTATGTGAATGTAAAAGCCAGCACACTCCATACAATACCTTGGTGAAGCAGCTGAAGTCGATACAGAGGAGGTAATGATGTCAGAAGGCAGGTGTGTAAGCGCATGGCTAACAAGTACCGTAAACCACATTCATCCAATGTGTCTCCACCTGTAAAGCACGTGCAATGATATTTATTTATTCCTTCCATTTATAAGATCACCCCACCCTGAAGTATCAGAGCGATCGCATATGCATGCAGGTGAGAAGGCACTGTGAAACGATTCATACAGATAAAACTGACAGCGTCATTACCACAACCTCCATTTGACCTTGACTTTCCATCACAATTACTTGCCGTTGGGTACAAGTTACAGGAAAGAAATCTTAGTAATTCTGTCTAACAATACAGTAGTTTGTTTTTTATTCTTGCAGATTTTATCCTGAAAAATTACATCTAAATTTTTGGCCAACCCAGTGGTTCAGCTGATAAGTGCTTGGTTTGGCGTTTTTGCTGCCACTGCCATACTGTTGAAAGTGGGGCGGTATGAAGTTTGTTTTGTGCTGACAGCTTGCATTTATGTTATGCAGGTATGACAGTGTGGGGCAATACACAACTGGTTTGTGATATGGAATTTTAATCTATTCTTCTGGCAATCCACTAATTTTAACACAGTGTCATATACAGCAGTAATTATATAAAATATTGTATAAGTACAATTGATGTTGATTTTATATTGTGAGTGTTGCATAGTCCCCTGAAGAAGCCAGGTGTCTGGCGAAACTAGGGCCCTTATTGGGAGTGTGGGAGTATTTTTAACACTGTGTATTTGTATTATATGTTTTTGTGTGTTGAAATGATCTAGAGAATAAAATGTGAGTTTTTCAGGCAATTTTATATTTTGGTTTGAAGTGCTGTACACCGCTATGTGGAAGGTACCCAGTTCGATGCCCAGGTCGAATGGGGATGCTACGAAGGCATCATTCAAAATCCCTGGTGGGCAAGGAAAAGAGCAAATCATGGACATTGCTTAAGAGTTACACCTAGTGGTCAGATTCAGGGCTCCCTGATTACAGGGTTCCGGAAAGAGCCCTGGTGCATGGTCCTGGCTCAGGATTCTCAATGTAATGACTGGAATTGTCTATAATGTTATTCCGGTAGGATGCAATATATCTAAACATCTTATGGTTATGCCTGATCAATGCTTTTATTGTTTTTAATGTTTATTATCTTTGTTTCACTACTCTTTTGTTCTCCTATCTTATGAATGTATTTACTTATAGTTTGTTTTTAATCTGTATATTTTTATTTTATTATTGTAATTTATTTTATATTGCTATTTATATTTGTACATTGCTTTGTTTTAACAAAGTTAGAAACTGAACTAAACTAAAGTTGATTAAATGGGATTTGGGAGGGGTATAAAATAGGGGAAAGAATGCCTGGGTAGTTGCAAATGAAAGCTCATGACACCAAATCCCAACCCTGGTTTCGAGTGAACTGGAAATACAAAGGAGCAGGAGGAAACTGCTGGTTAAAAAATATTCTAAATGGATAAATTATTTTTAATGTCTTTAACCACTTTTGTGCATAATCTACATATTACTATTTGGGCATTTAATTCCACAAACACTTATTTCTTTTATTTATTTCCACAATTTCTGAGATTAAGGTGCATTATATATGAGATCAGAAGCTGTAATAGTTTCACAGCTTGATCTTATGCTCTACATAATATTTCTTGCTAGTCATATTGGTATAACTATGAAGTAAATCACAATGTTTTCTCACAGTAAATATAAAATAATTTCATCTAAAATATAAAGACTGCACGCCTGACTGATGCTCACCTGAGTAATTCTTATCTCTACTCCCACCAAGCTCTGTACTTGTAGTGGCCACAGTGTCAGCCAAGGCTACTAGAAACATCTGCTCCAACCGAGTTAGACCTGGCAAGCTGGAGTGCATTAGATGGCTTGACAGGACACTGGCATGCTCTCGCCCAAAATAAGTAGGCCCATACTGGGAGAGATTAATGACCTTGGATTTACTTTCTCTCTTTTCAGTTTCAAACCCAATAAAGTCATCAGTCGTTACATTCTGAACTTGAAACAGATCGTCATACTGATCCTCTGTTTTACTTCCCAGGTGAACTTCAGAGACCTGGACCATTTTAGTCATCTCTTCGGAATTTTTGTATGTTGTGTCTGAATCGGCAGAAAGCAGCGCATAGAGCGGCAGTGGAGGAATCGAGTCTATCTCTGTATACTCTCGGATGCCGTCTTTTCCAGCTATAATAATGTCCTTTGCCGTACTACCACTTACACTAATGGTTCGTGAAAGATGGCGTTTAGGTGTAATGCCTTCACCAGCATCTGCATCCTTAACAATTGCAACCTCTCCGGCAATGCACTTCACCAAATGAGAAAGAATTGCTTTTGCCCTTCGAACCCTTCCAAGGTCCATGAGTTCAAGCAGCTGAGTTGGGTGGTACTGTGGAAGGGTAGGGGAAAGGGCATGAGCAGCTTCAAAAAGACCACCATCCTGAATTACAGCTGGAGCGCTAAAAACATCATCCACTGCTGCTGGCCCGTCAATTACACTGCTCTTCTTCCCCAGCAGCTTTGAATGAGCAGATTCGGACTGAAGAAATCCTGTTTTGTCCTGAGAAGAATAACTCTCACTTTCACCAATGCCAAACTTTACAGCATGTTTCCACTGTGCATAGACATGCATTTCACAGTCCATACCCACTACCAATATTCCATCTCTTACCCAAGACAAAGACACGGGCAGTGAAGGTGTGCCATCTACAGATGATACCAGGTCAATGGATCTCAGAAGTACCCATTTAGACCTGACACCTTGTTTTATGCTACCACCTAGTGGTAATGTAATGACAGCCATTCCATCCTTGCTGTTTGTTTGATCTGTCACAATCCCCGACAGTCGTCCATACATAAATATGTTTGATCCTACCCCAACTGTAAGTATATGTGAGCCATCTTCTTTTGATACCCAATCCAAGTGCACCAGATGTTTGATATTGGGCATTAGGTGCTTGTCTTTATTCAAAAATATATCCAATTTATTATACACAAATAAATTACTGTCCACGCTGACCCGTGAGTCAAGCACATTCGCAGCCTTGAATAAGTCATCAAGATGAATTGTCTGTTCTAATACCCATTCCGATCCACCAGTAGACTCACACTCAAATAAACAAACATGCATAGAGAAGTCTTTGGAAACAAAGCCATTGTGATCCATGAGTTGCTTGTACGCCACAGCTAAACGGCCTGTGTAAGAACAGCTAACTGCAACAGGTCTTCCGGCAACCCTCACAGCACTTCTACTGTCATCTCCTTCATCATTCATCAGCGACCATTCTCGCCAGTGATAGGTGTGTCTCTCTTCTGTGCTTTCACAATCTGGATCTGCCTTCAAATTGCACCTCCAAAACCTCACTCTGTTGTCTGAACAGGTGGTTACCACTAAGTAAGGTGCAAGGCACACTGGGTAAATTGATGAAGAGCTCAGATGGCCTAAAGAAAGATATAAGAAAATAAATTAAATGTAATGTTTACAAAAATAAAGGGAGGAAAAAGTGGCAAAAACAATAAACAAAACCAAACCAAAGTTAAATAAAGAAACTTCTAAACTTAAACAAGTCATATAGCAGAAAGATAATTTATATAATTTTAAAAAATGAAAAACTTTAATATAATCATATATATAACTAATGTAACATACACATAAAAAAAAAAGACAAAAATGTGAACCTGTTCACAATAAAACATTACAAATTGTACTAAATACTAAGTCTGGATATGACCATTTTCATGTTTCAGCAACCAATGCCTGCTTCAGGGGATCTTAAATAGAACTTTCTCAAGGACAAGGATATTCTTGGTTATAAAAACTGCAATCTAGAACAATGTGAAATGTAACGAAGCACGTTCATATATTTCTTGAATCAGGTGACTCAATAAGTTCATATCATTCCACTGTCTTATTCTCTTAATGAAAATACATTTTTAAAAAAATGAAAAATATAAAATTATATAATTCAAATATATATTTATTTTATTAAGGCTTTTATATACCGACTTTCTTGATACAGATCAAATCAACTTTATATTTGTAGTAGGTTAAAAAAAAAAAAAAAGAATCTCTCCCAAACACTGCAACATAATTACATACAAAACCCTTTACAATATATCAGTCTAGAAAAGAAGACTTCAACGACTCTGCTCTACTTCTACCGAGTATGAAATGAAGGCAAAGATCATGCACGATGGATATCCTCTCCTCAGAAACCTGAGAAAACATCTAAGCAAGGCAAAAGGAGAAGACCCAAAAGCATTACTAGCATTTTGCTATACTATGTTCTCCTAGAAAAAAAAAAAAATAATGTATTTGCTATGATTCAGATATAAATGCATTCACCAATTTAACATTAGTTTGGTGAGTTGACAATGCCATAACACTTTGGGGGCATTTTCTAGCATCCCGCATAAGTTAGCCGGCAAATATGCATACATGTTACACTGTTTTTCAAAGGGGACCTACACAAAAGTACACTTAAAAAATTATTCTGGGAAAACTACATGTGCATGATTGCACCTGCTGTTTGGGGTGCATAGTTTTGCTGAGAGAATTTATGCACAGGGAGGATAATTTCAAACAACCGCATGCGGTCCAATATACTGATACGTGTGTTATATGGCTGCACACACTTCTAACTTGGTATTTTATAATCTGCATGTATCATATATGCATGTATCATATATGTGCGGGTTATAAAATACGCACAAATATATAATGAAGTTAGCCGGATACATTTTTAAAAAGTGCTAGTTACCAGGCTAAGTTAGTCGGATCAATCTAAAAAAATGTTACTCGAAAAGTGTGTACATGGTTTCAAAAACATGCTTATTTTTTCAATCTATTCTAAAAGTATATGCACAGATAATACACATGCAAAAATTAAGTAGGACTTACTTGCATAAAAATCCCTATTTATGCATGCAAGACAGATAATTTCTAAAATGCGCACGCCAAGGAAATAAACCCATTTTTCCATTCCTCCACCGGTTCGCCCAGTCCATCTCCAGGTCATGGAGACTTTCCTGGTTCTTCAGCCTGAATTCCCCTCATTTCACCCAGACATCCCACCCAGCCAATAGTACAGTATAAACATGTTTGATATCACTTATGCAAAATAATTAGCAGATATAAAACTGCACAAGTTGCCAAACCTACACACGCAAGTCTCTTAAAATAACTTATGCATGTATCTTGGCCCTGCTCCGGAACATATCTGGACTGCCCCGTTTTTACACGCGTACATTTGTGTGTGAACCCTTAGGTGCAGAAGTTTGATGTTTACAAAATTGTATGTGTACGCATTCAGGCTTTTTATGTACGCAACCTTTTGAAAATTCAGGCAGCACTTCTTAAAAATCAACAAGTATGTGCGTAATTCCCAGCTCCGCCTCCCAGAACAACTCAAACTTATGAAACATCAGAGTACGTATACACCTGCACATAATTTTACAGACCTATCAGTCGTGCAATTTTCTAAAGGGCCATTTCTGTGGGTAAAGTACTACTTTGCTCTTGGAAGTCCCTTTGAAAAAATACCCTCCATGCATGTACTGATATAATTCAAACCAGAATAATTTATCTGCTTATTATTTAATACACTATAGACTTCCCAACTCTGATTAAGGGCCTAAAAGGGAAGTTTCACGTGGTCGCCATCTCAGCTGTCATTCCCTTTCCCTGGGCCTTTGTTCTTTCCTACCCTGCATAGATATTACAAGAAGCAGCAGGACCTGAATGGAAGATACCAAGGAAGGAAAGAATGGAAAGATTTGGAAACGCAGAGGACTTCACTGAAAGGGGCTTTGTTCACCCCCCCACAGATTAAAAGGAGCAAAGATTTTTTTACCTGCTGAAGGAGTTGCTCTTATAACTTCTACTGAACGTGGAAGATCCAGTGGCTGGTTATACACAAGTCTGGAGCTCAGAATCAGCTTACTGGCAGTTTGAAGATTAGCGATTGATGCAGAGCGCGTCATGGGACTGGTGCCAGGGGAGGTGTCTGGCGAGGACTCCGTGTTACTTTGCCCAGGTACGGAAAGCAGATTCTCCGACGTGGGAACATCTGCAGTTTTGGCTTTAAGAGAGACAATACAAAGCACTACTATTTGCAAAACACAGGTTTAAAAACCAAACAGCAACATCCAAGGTGAACAAAAACAACCGCCGGTGCGTTTTTCTCTTTGCGTGTAAACATGGGCACCGTTATTACTTTGCTTTGGGAGCTAGAAATCCCAGCTCATGGTGCTAATTTCCATGGTCAGAGCTGTCAGAGTTGGGAGAACTATCCTGCCAACTGAACGGCTCCTTTCCCAGTGCTTACCTACACAAGCTTGCACGGATTTAAGATGAAGGTGCCACATATGTAGAAAGGAGCGATTCTTCAGGTCTTTCTCAATCACCACCAGAAAGAATTTTTCTGAAAAAGGTGGTGGGCGATAACCTGCCATGCAAGGCAAAGAACACTAGAATTAGCATTTGCAAAAAAGTGCTGAATCTTTAGGGACTTTTGCTTTTAGTTTATTTTATTTGCCTGGGAATTTCAATGATCTAACCAAAAAAAAAAAAAGTGGAAAAGTGACTGTTATAGGGGCCATCTCATACCACAATGAAAGTTGATAACTGTTAAAGCCGATTCTGTTCACTGCACTCAGGTAACTAGCTCTTGAATGGAGAGGTCGGATGATGTTCCTTCTAATTCACAGGGACCTTTAATTTCAGTTTTTATTTTATTCTGCCTGGAAATTTCAGTGTTATAAAAAAAAAAAAAAAAAATCAGTGAAAAATGACTTTTCCCCACAGATGTTTCTCCTGTTTGTTATACCAGTCACTTTTCCCACTGATATTTTTTTTTTTTTTTTTTTAGCAAAGGGAGATTGTCCCTTACTAACCTATTAGAATTCTTTGAAGGTGTGGATACATGCGAGACTGTCAGTATAATGTACATGGGTTTTCAGAAGGCGTTTGCTAAAGTCCCTCAGAGAATTCTCACAAACTAAAAAGTCATGGATAGGAGGTAATGTCTTACCGTGGATGGGTAACTGGTTAAAAGATAAGAAACAAAGAATAGGACTAAACGGTAAGTTTTTCTGAATGCAGGAAGATATCTGTACTGGGAGCAGTGTTTGTTAACTTAATTCATTAACAATTTGGAAAAAGTGAAGTGAACAAATTTGCAGACATCACAAAAATATTCAAAGTAATTACCACACAAGTAGAATGTGAGGAACTGCAGGATGACTTTGCCAGACTGGGAAACAGGGAATCTAGATGGCAGATGAAATGTAATGTGGACAAATGCAAAGTGATACACAGAGGGAAAAATAATCCTAACTACAGGTACACAATGCTCTGTTCCATATTAAGAGTAACCACCTAGGAAAAGGATCTTGACGTCACCATGGACAATACGGTTCAAACTCTCAGTTTAGGGGGTGACAGTGGTCAAAAAATAAATACGTTAGGAATTATTTGAAAAAGATTAAGAGTAAAACTGAATATCATAATGCTTCTGTATAGATCTATGGTTTCGATTTAATGAGCACTAAATGGATTTAGATTAGATTTAGTGCACATTAACAGAATTTAGTGCACATTAACCATGAAAATAGGGAAAACAACAGCAACAAAAAAACCCCCCAACAAACCATTTAAAAAATGAAATCAAGCAAAAATTGACATAAAATGAAAAAACACACATGCAAAAAAAACAAAAAACAAAAAAAACCAAAAAAAAAACCAACCCCACTGCATACCCCTACTTCCTAATAACTTGGATTGGCCACTGTTGGAGATACAATGCTGGGATTGATAGATCTTAAAGATCTCTTATGGAGAAAGGCTAAACAGACTAGGGCTCATTAGCCTGTAAAAGATGACAGAGGGATATGATTGAAATGTATAAAATCACAAGTAGGGTGGAATGGGTAAATAGGGAATGGTTATTTACCCTTTCAAACACTAGGACTAGGGGGCATTCCATAAAACTAGCAACCAGCAGATTAAAACAAATTGTAGGAAATATGTTTTGCACTCAGCGCACAATGAAGCTATGGAATCTGTTTGCAGAGGACATGGTCAAGGCAACTAACATGGTGGGATTCAAGAGAGGACTGGACAAGTTCCTGAAGGAAGAGCCATACCCCATTATCAGCCACAGTTGGGAAAACCAACGCTTATCCCTGGAAGTGAGCTACAAGAAACAGATCAACTATCAGGGGTCTGTCGGGGACTTGTGACCCTCACTGGCCACTGTCAGAGACAGAATGCTGGGCTCGATGGACCTTGGTCTGACCCAGCATGGCATGCCTTAGGTTCTAACAAGCATAGTTTTCCCCTTAAGATTTAGCAGTGTTGCTAATAAAGCTACTGTCTTTGTATATTGGTAATCGCGATTTTAGGTTTAAATTTTATACATTGCTTTTGGTCTGGGAGGCAATTAATAATAAATTCATAAATTGAAAAGAACTAGTCCTTGTACTGGTCACTTTGCCTTCACTAGAGTGGACTCCATAGCCCTTATATCCTGCCACTCAACCAATTCCTCACTATTTACAGCTTTTTGGTGCCCCCCCATATTGTCCAAATTGCTTTCCAGTCTTCTACCTTACGCATGTTCAGATCGGTAAAAGTCTACTTGTACTTCCCTGATCCACCACTTTCATCATCCTATTAAAAGAACTCTCATCAAGTAAGCCTGCCAGGATCTTCCCTTTCTGAAACCACACTGTGCACTTGCTCCAAGGTGTTGCACCATACACTACTTTAGCATCATTGCCACAGTGTTGCCTACATTCAAGTGAGAGCAATAAGCTGCAGTTGCTTGCCTTCTTGCTCTCCCACTTTTGTGCAGCAGGACCACCTTCTCAGAGGCCCCCCCCCCCCCCCATCTTCAAGAACAAATAGCACAGAAGCTGCAAACGCACTCTTGAGCTCGGTTAGTCTCCTGGGGTGTACACCATCAAGTCCAATGACCTTATCATCGGGTTTTAAGACCTTGACCTTAATACATAAAGCACTGAATGCAGACGTAGCATTGAGTCTTAGCTCACTACTGATGATAACTCTCTCTGCCACACGTGCTTTGATCTAGTAGTTCTAACTTACTTTATGTACCATCAATATGGCTATTAAAAGAAGGGAACAAGCATCTGGAGGGCCAGGTCAGGACTGTGGGAGTCTATTCTGGATGCTTTCAGATGTGAAGTATATATTTGCCACTTTAGAGATCTTGTCATGATGACATTCTTTGTGCAAGCACTGACACTGAATCTGGTAGATGGTTCATTTGGCCAGGACAGTTTTTCTATTTTGTTGTGGCAAATGTACAAAATTGGGGCTGCAGCTTTTGATGGATATGGCAAGGCTGAAATATAATGGACTTTTGAGCTGAATATATTGTTCGTTTTTATTGCTGTACCATTAGTATGGCTAATTACAAATGCTTTCATTGTGATCAGCCTGGAACAGAGGAGAGTGCAGACTAGAAATGTTTAAATAAATATAATTATCAATGGTATTAAAAAGAAACAGTGATGTAACAGAACTATCAACAATGCAATACAGTACAATACCAAAGCAGTGTGTCAGTGCGATAAGGCAATGATACCATACAATGAGTGGTAGCAGGTTGGGATCAGAGCAATATCAACAAAGCACAGTATTGTTATTAACCATTAATATTATCCTGGGTTGAATATATTACTATATCCTTTAAGGTGATGGTTATACCATATTTTCAATACTCCACATGCTGTATGGGTTCTTTTTCCTGTTTGATCTTAGTCACATGTATTTAGTTCTTATATAAAGTTGTATCATTATCTATGAAACTCAATAAAAATAATTACAAATAAAATTAAAAAAAAGAAACAGTTTCTGTTCTGATCATAAACCAGTCCAGTAAGATGATTTAATGTGGAAACAAACTGGAAGTATTCATTCTCAGTCAACGAAGATGGCTTACTCTCTGCCACCTACACAGTGCTTAATAATAGTAGTATACACCCACAGTGCAGTATTTCAAACTTGGCCACTTTAAAAAGCTAAGGGACAGAGGCAAAACATTTGTGTTTCACTGCAACAATTGCTAACTATTTTGTCCACAACACTTGTTCCCCATCAAAAATTCAGAAATATTATATACATTGCTAGCAGCAGTGTTTGTCCTGGAGAAAAACATCGATACAGCTCTTATTCCTCTAATTTGAAATGATGTACAGCAGTGGCTCTCCATTCACTTCCCGAGCCTTGCCTAACCAATCTGTTTTTTCAAGATGCACATAAGAAATTTTAAGCAGATTGCACATGCAAATATATCTCCTGTGTACTCATTGTGGATTTCCTGGCAACCAGACCTGTTGGATGTGGTCGAGGACCAGGTTGGAAACATTTTAATTGACATACCTTGAGACGGCTGAAAAAAAATTTCTGTCTCCTTCGCTTTCAGCTCTTCTTTATTGGGTTTATAACCCAGAATGAAATCCTCTTGGAACACATGAAGCAACTGCGTGTTTGAGCCACACTAAGAAAATGATGAAAAAGGTAGTATTACAATCTCTTTCCACTCCAAAAGAATCTACAGTCCACTGCAGCTATCAGATCCTGTCATGTGAAATGTTTGATCCTGGATTTTGTGCAGAACTTAGAAAATGGTCCAAAACGGTCTACAACGGTCTAGTTTCCTTGGTTATTGAAATGAACTACAAGTCAACAAAGAACTACAACAAATTTCCAGGCGTTACCATGAAATATTTTTTTTTCATTTATTAATTGTTAGCACTGTTATATATATATATTTTATTCTGTTTCTTGGATTAACTATGTTCATTGTAAACCGCTAACTTGAAGCGATAGTTACTGTTCATTGTAAACCGGGGTGATATGTATATTATACAGGAACCTCCGGTATATAAATCCTTAAATAAATAAATAAATAAATAAATAGATAGGCAATAGCAATGAAAGGCAGAGCTGCTGAAATCCTAGGCACCACTTCACTACAGCGACTGGGATGGTAATCTGGCAGTCCAGGCCACCCAGGGGCCAAGTATGCAGAGGTCAACATGAGGGGAGGGACGTGGGTGCTAAACCAGCCCTGGCCCCGGAGGAGAAGTAGCCCCTGCTCTGGTACGATGCCCAGACGCCCAGCACTGCAAACAACAGGAGAAGCAGCTCAGGTCAAGAAGAAAGGCTGTCAGAGATGGAGAAACAAACAGTGAAGGGGGCTGGTGGGGAAAAGCTGAGAAAAGTCTGTAGCGGGGAAAGCTGAATGAATGCATAGGGGTCTGGGGGTGGGAAAGCAGAGTGTGAAGAGAAGAAAGCTGATAGAAAGCACAGAAGAACTTGAGAGATAGAAGGGTGTGAGAGAGGAAGACAGGGGCTTGAAGAGGGTACAAGGCAGGAAACAGGGGTAAATAGGAGCAACGTAAGAGAGATGGGAAGGAAGAGAGGCTACAAAAAGGGGAAATGGAGGAGAATGAGACTTATAAGGAGATGAATGGATGGCTAAGAGCAGATTTGAAGGGGAAATGGAGGCATGAGAGATATGAAAGATGGAGATTGAAGGTGAGAGCATTAAAATGAAAGATGTAGAAAGACAAAGAACGAAAGACACAAGGAAAGGTAACATGGAAAGAACAAGGAAAAGGAGTTGAAGACGGGCAAGAACAGGGAACAGCACAACGAGGAAAACAGACATTTAAAAAGTGGTTTTTCAATTTTCTGGATTTTGAGATAAATTGCAGGAAGACCTTGTGAGACTGGAAAATTGGGCATTGAAATGGCAGATGAAATTTAATGTGGATAAGTGCAAGGTGATGCATATAGGGAAAAATATTAGGTGCTACCACCCAAGAAAGAGATCTAGGTGTCATAGTGGGTAACACATTGAAATCATCGGTACAGTGTGCTGCGGCAGTCAAAAAAGCAAACAGAATGTTGGGAATTATTAGAAAGGGAATGGTGAATAAAACAGAAAATGTCATAATGCCTCTGTATCGCTCCATGGTGAGACCGCACCTTGAATACTGTGTACAATTCTGGTCACTACATCTCAAAAAAGATATAATTGCGATAGAGAAGGGGGACCAAAATGATAAGGGGAATGGAACAGCTCCCCTATAAGGAAAGACTAAAGAGGTTATGACTTTTCAGCTTGGAGAAGAGACGGCTGAGGGGGGATATGATAGAGGTGTTTAAAATCATGAGAGGTCTAGAACGGGTAGATGTGAATCGGTTATTTACTCTTTCGGATAATAGAAAGACTAGGAGGCACTCCATTAAGTTAGCATGTGGCACATTTAAAACTAATCGGAGAAAGTTCTTTTTTACTCAACGCACAATTAAACTCTGGAATTTGTTGCCAGAGGATGTGGTCAGTGCAGTTAGTATAGCGGTGTTTAAAAAAGGATTGGATAAGTTCTTGGAGGAGAAGTCCATTACCTGCTATTAATTAAGTTGACTTAGAAAATAGTCACTGCTATTACTAGCAACAGTAACATGGAATAGACTTAGTTTTTGGGTACTTGCCAGGTTCTTATGGCCTGGATTGGCCACTGTTGGAAACAGGATGCTGGGCTTGATGGACCCTTGGTCTGACCCAGTTCTTATATGCTTTACAGTATTGTTAAAATGACACACATTACTAACAAATTCCACATCTCTATTCTGGTTAGTTTTATTTCCTGCATTTAGTATCTACAATGAAAATTACCAAATTCTCTTTTCACATTTTTTGAGGGGGGGGGGAGAATTGGTAGCTTGTAAGCTGCAATGGGAGGAGGGGAAGTGAATGAGAGAAGAGCATAAGGAAGAAAAAAAATGGAAGGGTGGGAAAGATAGTGGGGGAGCTAGGGCAATAGGACAAGGAAGAGGTGAGGGGTGAGATAGTAAAAGAAAAAAAATTCAAGAATGCAAAAAAAGGAGCTTAGGCAGCAAAGAAGAAAGAGGTCAATATGCAGGTGTGGGCTATCCAGCCAACTCATCCGCTGAACGTACCCAGACAAACCCAAACTTATCCTGGTAAGTTATTCAGCTAACTGCCACGACAGCGCTATAACGCACACAATATAGCCCTATTGCATCAATATACATGATTTGCATGGCCCTGCCCCTCCCCTGCTACAATAAGCTGTTTTGCATGCAATCTGCACGCATGACTTTTGCAAAGCAACTCATTAACAGGCAATTTCATGTAAATAATGTATTGCGGCAGCTGTGATAAATGACCACCGCCTCGCTGGGAAACGGTAAATATAATGCAGGTCCCGAGGCTCTCACGTTAGATTTAAAGGGCCATGCAAATATTAACCAAGACCCACGCAAACAAGTTAAAGTGGAGCGGGGGGGGGGGGGGGGTCAAGGCTGAACTCCTGGCGGCCCCAACACCCAAAAGTTAAAAATAAAAGCAAAGTCCTTGCGTGATGATGGTACCCCCCCTCCCCCGCACCAGTGTTCATGATATGAAATGACCCCAACCCCCTTTCCAAATACATAAGGGCTGCCATGGTCCCCTCCCTCCTCCCACCCCATTGCTCAAACAAAACCATTGTGGGTATAGTGACCCCCCACCTATACCTACCCCAACCCCCAAATGAACAAAAAAGTCATTGGTGTCCAGTGGCACCCCCCAAACCTCAACAAGTTGAACAGGTTCCTACGATGGGGCCTGAAGCGACGCCATTTTTCAAAATAGTACCAACCAGGCCCGGGGGCTAGTGGGTACCTGGGCCCCATCGCAGGATCCTGCTCAACTTGTTGAGGTTTGGGTTTTCAAGATGGGAGTCTGAGTTGTTTTTTTTTAATAAGGTATTTGGTCAATTTATGTATTTATTTATTTTTAAAGAACATTGCCACTGCTCATCAGAGTTTAGCCATTTTCAGCAGCATACCATGTAGGTCCATAGTAGACCTCACTTGCCCCAGGTCTCCTCCCCCAAATCTGGAGCATGTTAAAGTTACCATGCCTCTGGGAGAGATGGATCGCACCATCCCCTTCACTCTGTTTACACAAGAAAACCACACAGCCCACCTCTACTAGGATCCTTGAAAAAAAATCTGGCCTACGGGCCGCAACGTTTTTCGATCCCTCTTCCTGTCTCCCTAGCCACCATGACTAGATGCTGCCTAAAAAGCAACCACCTGGTGACCATGGGCTAAGGGATAATTCATCCAGGCCTCTTCCCCACAGACAGAGTGGGGGGAGGGGGGGAGAGAAGCCTTAATGAACCAGGCCCCAAGAGGGACGGACAAATGCCATGGGCCCTGCTGCCTACCATATTTTAGAATTCTAGAAAAAGACGTTAGTAAAAGTTGTTTGCTTGATCTTTTCCCCCCTTCGCTAGGACAGTTTCTGAAAATGAGCAGGAGAACTTTTTTTTCCCCCATGTGCACATTTTTCTTTCTTTTGGGGGCACTCGAGTGCAGGTGCAACGTGCATGCACTAAAATAAGCAAAGTACTTTGTCCCTGCTATCTGTGCGGGCAAACGGGGGCAGGGGGGGTATAATACAAAATATGTAATTTGAAAATTAAACGTGCGTGTGTGTGATTTTCCTTCCCCGACCTCCGTGCATTTCCAGGAACACCTCTTCTTCATGCGGGCTTCAGGTATGCAGGTTAACGTAAGCAGAGTGTATTCTCAGCCACCTCTGGAAGTGGCAATGCTCATTCAGGCCTTTTAACCTGTGTAAACACTGCTTTACTTAGGTAAACGTCTCTGAAAAATAAATACTGCTCTCTTAAATTTAAATTCTACACTAAGCACACAGTACCACTGCTTCAAAAATGTACATGAACACGTACACACTTACATAAAGAGCAATTTATATAGCACCCTAAAATAGAATAACTATAAAACCACAATTTCCAGCTCTGAGCAGCCTTACAATTTCTAAAGCTACTGCTAAACCAGTTGCTTACTTACTTGGCTGGTTATAACATCGAGTTCAATTATGCAGCCGGGCCGAGCTGTTGATTGCTGGCTCACAATGTTAAACACTTCTCCAATAAGTTTCTAAGGGGAAAAAAAAACAACCCAAATAAGCAATAAATCTAGTCCTGTGTTCCTCCACTGGAAATACAACTGCTTATTACCTTTGCCTCCCTTTCAAAGCATGAAGTGATTTCATACCGTTAATGTTCCAAATGTTGTCAGGCATGGTTCTGCGTGTTACTGTGTGCCCCATCAAGGGATTCTGCTGACAATATTTACAGCACATACAAACAAATAATCCAAAACCAGTCAAAATATAATCCAAAAAACCCAAAAGGGATCACAGGCTAATACAAATTTTTCATCACAACAGGCATGAAGGACTTGGTTAAAATATCAGAGAAAGCAGTCCATTATAATCATAGCCCCAACGACACGATCCAAAGTTTGATTATGTCACATCGACAGGCCCATAAACGCACGTGCTTTATCTAGAGAAGTGCATTTTCTCTTTGAAAGGATTCAAGAGAAGCTCTGAAAGAGTGGCCTTGTTTAAGGACTCTGCATCGCAGCACTCCTGAGGCAGATCTGCAAACCACGGGACCGTGTCACGTGTGGAAACCTTTTCAACAATAAGGGAAGATTTTTCTCTCTCCTTTTGTTTTTGGAACATGCACGTCTCTAGATCAAGCACATGTGTTAATGGGTGTATTCATATGAAATAATCAAAATGGGGCCTTGATTCTAATGAACGGTTTTCTCTGATATTTGAATAGAGTTTTTTTCCATGTGTGTGACTGACCCTCAGGCTTATCATCATAATGAAAAATTAAGAATATTTATTAGCCTGCGATCTTTTTTTTTTATTTCTAATATTTATAAAGCAGGAGGCTGAATTTATTTATGACATCTGAATCTTGTCCATTTCCCCAGATGCAGAAGCTCTGCCTGCTGCTTTGTCATTCTTTTTAGCACGCACGCCTGCACAAAGCCTGCCTTACCCACCCCCCTCCCCTCCCACCCTGGCAGCACAAACTCCGCTGCAGTGAAGGTGTAGGTGGGACGCTGCTGCTGCAGAGGGTGGCGCATTCTTAATGAGAGAGTGCGGCATAAGAGAGGGGAGTCAGCCGGCAGCACTGCTCTGCTCTCTAGAGGGTCCCTTCTATTCTATGCCTATAGGAAACTGCCTTTCAAAACAGAATCCCAGCTACCCACCACAATACGAACCTCGACGACACAGGATTTTACAAATGCACTTTTGTACAATGAACTGTGCGTCCAAATAGAGTTGAACACAGGCAAAAATGTCCTGAGATACAATGCATTAGATGGAATTTCATGTAATATGCACTAAAGGGTAATCTAATGGATTTCTGCGGGCTAACAGGTGTTTCTCTGTAGAAAGGACACTTTTGAACGTACATGCTCTGTTCAGTGCACCGTGTGAATAAAAAAAAAAAAGAGAAAATGTCAGGGGTGGAAAAGAAGGTGAAGAGATTTCATTTTCAAATCTCTGCACTGTCTTAGAACAGTGTAGACTTTTAAAGCTGCTGCAGGGGGAGTTTCCCTTTAAAAACGAGTTTGCAGTCCTCTGGGTACAAAGTACTGGCAGGAGCGCAAGCTCCCCCCCCCAGCCAGTATCCTTTCTGCGCTCCCAGAAATTTCCAGTCTTGAGAAAGGAGATGTTTCTCTTACATGTTACTTCATGCAGTACCGGTGATCACCCAACAATCAGGCCTGTCGGTCCTGCTACAGCAGGTGCTTCCTCGGTACGTTCTCGGCAGCAGCCCCCAACTCTGTGGACCTCGCTCCCCACGGATTTACGACAGATGGAGCGTGGAAAATCTTTTAAATCTAAGCTGAAAACTTTTTTGTTTGGACAGGCATATCTGTGAATGCGGTCTGACTATTTGACTTGATTTGATTTGTCTCTGCTGTGCAGTTTGCAGTATATTATTGTATATTTATTTATTTAAGGTTTTTATATACCGGCATTCATGAAATGATCACATCATGCTGGTTTACAAATAAACAGGGGTGCAATAAATACATCAAAAACAGAAATAACGTGTCGAAGAAAGCAGTTACAATTAACAAGGACTATTGAACTGGGATCAGAGGAAATAAAGATAGTTTAGCAGAGACTAAATTTTATACAAGGAGAAGAGGTACAGCTGCTGTGTTGGATATGTTGATGGCGAGGTGCATTAATTTAAGTGCATTAATTTCTATACAAACCGCCTAGGGCCTCGGTATAGACTCCCGCTATATTAAATACTGTAAGTAGTACTCTTACAGGCTGATAAATCACCACGCTCAAAAAGCAATTATCCCATGTTCAATTCCACTGGACATCCAAAATATACATTGGTCAAAAATGCTGTCACCTCTGTGGGATTCTGGACTATGCTTTTAAGTATTTGAAAAGAATATTCAAGTAAAGTGATAAAAGGGTTTTTTCACCAGGGATGGCAGTAGAATGAGCATATCAAGCGCCAAGAGAGAAATCAGATTTTGGTGGCTTATTCAGTCTGAGGTTTGCCCTTTTCATTTTTCAGAAATATGCAGGTACGGTGAACAACATTAATTTGGTAGAGGTCATTCAAATGAAAAATTAAAATTTAGTAACAAACAAATAAGAACATTTTTGACCAATGCATATTTTGGATACTCTTACAGGCTGACCAGTGCAATCTTTTCCCACAGGATCTAAACAGAGCGCAACTCACAGGGAACAGCACCTCCCACTGGATAGCGCTGGAACTGATAGTAACTGGGCTGGTCAGTGAAAGATACTCAGAACTACATAATACAAAATTCTACACTGCTTACAAATATCGCACTAGAGTTCAGTATAGAAGGAAAAAAATATTGGCGATGTCTGTTTTAATTAAAAATATCCGCTAAACATTTCACGAAAGAAATGCAAACTACTGGTATTTCTAGAAAATCATGTGCCAAATGTACTTTTTTTTTTTTTTTTAATTTAGATCTAGCTGGCCCCACCTATAATGATCAAATAGGTCAATAAATATGCACAACTTCCTAAAGGATATTCATAAGTCCATTTATAGCATCTTCCTGAAAATGACTTTCTACTGCAGATGCAGGTAGCAGTGAGATCTGCATTGTCCATCTAAATTGGCACCACTGGCTGTGCAAGGCAGCAAAACGGAAAACAAATTTCAGCTCAAAACAATGATAATAATGAAAGAGGGCCACTTATGATAGCAGCACGGGAGAGGATAGCACTGTGGATACTTTGCATCCCTCACAGAGTTCCCTTTTGAAAGTGAGGGCTGGCAGACTTATGTACCAGCAGACTTTATACTTCGATAGGCCAGTGCAGAAATTTAAAAATGAAACCCTAACTCTGCTCCTTTCTGGCACGGAAAACTTTTTTTTTTTTTTTTTTACCTGCACGGAGGGTGGGGGTCGTACTCTTCAGACAGCCCCATCTAGGCACCTTAATCCATTTTAATGCAACCAAACCCATTTGACAATTGCCCTGAGATTGAACTTGGAAACCAGTTTTGTAGGCTTCAATTATTGACAGAGGAGTGGACTGGGAGGGAACTTCCTAATCCCCTAGCTCACCTGCCTCCCTTTTCCCTATTCTCCCTGACCCCTAAAAGCCTACCCAACTACTCTTTTTTTTTTCTTTTTCATCTTACCTGCTCTAAGGAGCAGCAGTAAGTTGCGCTTGCTGACCGGCTGCTGATGCATGCTTCAGCGGATAGTGCTTAATGGTGCTGTCCTGGCTGGCCTCAGACCCCCATTTTTTTTTTTTTTTTTTTTAGTGGTTCTTCCGTGCTTACCAGGAGATATGGCCGCGGCCCGGCCATGCACTTTCTCCCGGGATAAGCATGCGTAGGGCTTTTAAAATTAGCCCGTTAGGGGGCAATAATCAGAAGGGGCAGGGATTTTATTTTATTTATTTATTTATTTAATTTTATATACCGGCAACCGTTTGCACATCGTGCCGGTTTACAGATAACTTACAAACAAAGATATGTAGGCAGAGCCTTTACAAGGAACAGTGTTTAAAACATAGCTCAGAAACAGAGCAAAACTAGCAAACTTGTGGAAAGAGGGGTAGGGGTGGTCGAGACAGGGGAGTGGGCGGGGGGGGAGGGTGGGTGGGTGAAAACAGTTACAAAAAGGAGTAATATGTACAGGTACAAAAGGAGTAATATGTACAGGGGTCGAGAGATTATTGACGTATACATAGGTTATATTATTGACATCTATATACATTGGCAAATTGACATAGGTTATATTCTTGAAATATACATAGGTTATATACAAAACTGTATAGGCATGTAGAAAATAAGAGATTCAGGTGAGAAAATGGGAACGGTAGAGCTATGGATACGTCAGGGAATGGAAATTAGATGTGGAGATTGCATATTCAAATCTGCATTCCTAATTTCCAGCAAGTACTTTGTCTGCTTCAGTGCAGGTGTGAAGTACATGTGTTTCACTTGCCGACGGGATTTTCAAAGGAAAACTCCACAAGGACTTTCCTTTGAAAATCAGCTTGTTTAACCATCTTCATTGATGCTGCTTCTCCCTACCCGAGCAAAACAGGGCTCTACTGTTTAAAGGAAGTACCCATAACTTGATATCTCGAGAAAGAACTAAAAGCGATAAAATTTAATTTTACCATAATTTTGAAAAAGATAAAAAAGGGAAAAAAAAGGGATAAAATACATTATACGACCAATGATTAAAGATGGCTCTCTAAGCAGTATAACAAACGGGCAGTAATGTTCAAGAATACTGTAGAGCGGTATGAAGGTCGTTTGTGAAAAATAAGAGTGTTTTGTGACATTGGGATTCCTATAAAGAGTTACATTTATAAGTATGACTTTTTTTGACGTCCTCCTGAATAGATAGTCTAAGTAATTACATTTTAAATTAATACAGAAAAAAGTTATTACTTAAAGATGCAGAATTTTAAATATTTTTTAGCAGAATTTCCCTGTAAGCGTGTCCCTTCCATTTGCTCTCCCTACTCCCCTGGCCACTTTGCCCTCTCAGGCCCAACTCCTCCACCTGCCAGTATCTCTTCCCTCCACCTCTAGGCTCAACCCTTTCCACTCTATAGCCAGTCCACGATTTAACTCTCTCCACTATAATGCAGACCATTGAGTTCCATTCTTTGCTTCTTATCCTTTAAGAAGTCACCTATCCACAATGTGACAAGGCCATCTAACCCACAATTTTCCTTAGGCAGGTTTCATGTGGAATTTTATCGCACTCCTTCTGAAAATCCAGATACACTATATTGATCGGCTCACGCTTCCCGCAAGCTTATTTACACTGTCAAAGAATTCTAAGAGATTCCAGTTTTTACTATCAAATTCTGGTGAATTCATCTGTACAGAACAGGAGCGACAGATGTCTCGTCTCTTTAGAGACAATGCTGCATGACACACGACATTCTCAAAATGTTATAAATAATTGCACAGCTTCCGATGCTATACACAATTGGAAGTGCCACCTACGGAGACTGCAGTAGTTGTGTGTATGCTGCTCAGTTAGTACAAGAAGCAAAGGTGCCCTTAAATAACATGCAAAGTTCCCAAGGTCACCAGCCCTTCCCATATTCCTGATCCAGAGGGCTTTACTGCCATCCTAAAAGAAACCAATGCCTGTTCAACAAAAAAACCAAACAAGTTCAGATGACATTTTTAAAAATTGCTTCAGCAAAATTCAACAGCCACAATTGCATCTAATTCTGCTTCTATTTTTTTTTTTTGTTTATCTCACAGAACCCCTGATCAGCTGGAAAACAACTAAATTTAGAATTTGTAAAAAAAAAACCCAAAAACAAACAACCCTAAATATATCTCCTCATGAAATGTAGATTTCTGCCAGGCTGATGGGTAGAAACAGATTGCAAATTTATTGTCATGATTCTATGGATATAATTTTAAAGGAATTTGCCCAGGTAGCTAAGCAATCACCCGGGTAAAGCTCCTCCCCCCCCCCCCCCCCCCAAGTCAGCAACCAAAAAACACAGGCACTGCCAAACAGCACTTGCACTTCCTATCACAGCATAAAATGGGCAGGGGAAGAACCTGTGGGGATTTCAGCCCGAAACCCCTGTGGGCACTCTGCACTGGCTGTAAAGCGGCAGCAGGGTGCCAGGGGTACCCAGGGGCCCAGCCAGCCCCCAATTTTCTAAGGGAATCTCTGCATGGAAGCTCCCTGCAGGGCTTTAAAACTGCCCCTAGATGCCTCATCTTCTCACCAGTGATTTCTAATCAGGAAGCAGAGGCTAAGAAAGACCAAACTTTTATCATTCACAAGGCTAATTTATCTTGATTAAGAATCTGCTATTCGTTATTCTATAAGAGGCAAATACTCATTAAGCAGCAAAATTTCAGCTGCAACCTAGTTGGCTGGGTTGCAGTTTAAAACTGGCCTGGTTATTTATTTATCGAGTTTTATCTACCGTCATTCGGTTTTGCCATCACAACTGTTTACAATTTTCGAATGGAGAAGATAATTTAAATGAGTCTTACAAAGAATATAATCAAATTAACTTTTGAAACTGTCCTCTCCTCAGTGCTAATGAGTTCCACCTCCAACACAATGTATATCGTTTTCTGCCTAAATGTTAATTAGTCTGACAGATCGACCCCTGCGGACAGAAATCAGTTAGAAACCATTTTAACATACATTCTTTATGGTGGGGGGGGGGGGAAGACAGCAGTTCAGCATTTCGCCTGCTGCCTCCCTACACACCTCAGACTTGAAGTTGAAAGCGCGGCATTATCATGTGCTTCCGCACTTTTTTCTAGTCATCTGAATATAAGGAATTGGGTAAAATGATCTTCCTGCTGCCCTGCCAAAACTATAGCAGTGAATGTCTCTTTTGCACAAGGAAATGGCCAGCGTGTACTGCCAAAGCTGGCCGGTAAGAGAGGTGCATTTCCACCACCTTGGTTCAGGACAATCCTTACCGTTGTGCCCAAGTTGCACACTTCAGCCACTGCTAGGGAAGGCTCTCCACGGAGAATGAAGAACTCAAGTATTGCTACTGAAACCGAGCACCGAGAATACAGACAACAATTTCCTTTTCTTTCAGCTCAGTAACTGAAAGGAACGTGTCACACCCACCTAAATTAGGCATCAAATATAGGTGCCCGTTAAGCAATTAAGTCTGCTGGGAAAATTGGTGTAAATCCACTTTGAAAACAATCCCACCAAATTCGCCTGCATGCAACTACACCTGCATGGAAAACTTTCCAGGAAATTTGCAGCACATTTTTTTTTTTTTGGAAACATGAAAGTATGCATGTTAAGTCCAAACCCCTCCCTAACTTCTCCCCTTTTCCCCCTCTCCAGGAATTCCTCTGCTCAGTCTGGGTAAACTTGCATGTAAACAACTAAGCACACCTGCAAGTTTACCCATATATAGGGCAGGCAATTCAGCAAGACACCATTTCTGCATGTACAAGCCCATTTTGCCTACAGAAATTCCTTTGAAAATGGCTTTCAGAACATGCAGCTAAATCCCGCATTCACCATCATCGGGTTCTTCACCATCATGGCACATAAAAGGTCCTTGGCCAACAAGGAAGCAGCATTTCCATAAGCACGAGCATTGCATCCTAAAACAGGGCAGCGACTAGAAATCATTTAGTTTCATTGGGTTTTTTTTGTTTGGCCATCAGCATTTTAAGAGGTATTCTGGTTATGTCACACACACAAATTTCCCTGCCATGAAGTTCGATAACTACGGGGATGGTCTCTGTTCAAGTGGAGTGGCCTAGTGGTTAGAAGAGCGGGCTATGAAGCAGGGAAAACCAAGGTTCAAATGACATTGCCACTCCTTATGACCTTGGGCAAGTCACATCGCCCTCCATCAGGGACAAACTTAGGGCCTGATTTACTAAGGGTCTATGGGAAAAATACTTATTAAATGAGGCCCTTTGATTGTGAGCCCTCTGGGGATAGGGAAATACCTGCAGTACCTGAATGTAATCCACTTTAAAGTGCTGAAAAGTGGAATATAAATCAAATCAAATGCATTTTAAAGAATAAAACAGAACTGCCATAAACAGCTACTCTACATCCAGGGAGCAATCCACAAATAGCCCACCTTGCTACACAGTTTGTATGCACATTTTACCTGTGGAGGAGTTGTGTGTGAGGATTTGAAAATGCCATCTCTATGCACATTTCTCCTCCCAGACCTAAACCTGCACACCCGGGGGGACGTCTCCTAGCAATGGGATAAACAGTGCATATGCTTCGTGGGACGCCGAGTGGACCTTTAGCTATTTTGAGGATGGGCAATTCTTGGACTGCTAATTAAAGTGGATTAAAAAAAAAAAAAAGCTTTTTAATAATGCAAAATTGCTTTCACATTTGCCCTCTTCATTTTAAAGCCACTTGGGATGGCTGCTTCTGAACTTACCGATGACTCAGGATCCGACAATTCATCGAGTAGTTTCCTTGCATCCACCACAGCTTGATATAATCTCAGATTTTTGCCGTCAGACGCTACAAAACAAGCACTCGCAGAATTGCAGTATGTACCTGACAAAAAGCCCCCCCAAAAACAGGCAATTAGAAACGGGTCAGATATATGCCCATTAAGACACGCAAACATTCTTCAGTTCCTACAGTACCAAAATAAAATGTAAAAATCGGGTGGCCATTTAGAAGGCAATCAATGCCTGTGGGACTGCAAGCTGATTTTCAGAGGGAAACTCTCTCTTTGAAAATCCAGACTGGCAGGGGGAAGGAGGGTACTTTTGAGTGCACAAATTTTGCACACCTGCTTTGAAACACTGGCAAAGTGTGTGCATTAAAGTTCAAGCGAGGATTTAAAAATTAAATCCCTGCATGTACTCTCCCCCCTCCTCCACACCTCAACCTAACCTGTTCACTTTTTCCTACGGCTGAAAACATGCTTGCAAAAAGGGCGGGGGGAGAAATTTCCTAATGCTGTTTTCACATGGGTTTTTATACGCCTTTATCCATTTCAAATCTTTTCAAAAATATCCCTTAATACAGTGCACAAGTTAATCATAATTTGGCAAAACAGTGCGACATAGCTGCTGGCAGTGTACTGAAATGTAAGATGACTCGTGCTCAGAGACACCCCCCTCCCCCCACTTTACCACTGAAAGCTTATAACGTGAAGTCCAGCGGCAGCGGTCTGAGGGCTCTAGCAGTTCTCCCTCAACCTACAACGATCCTATCAACTTTAAATGAAGCCACTAACACGCAGTATTTCTAAAGGAAGGCTGAGGATTGCTGGCATATTTGCTTTTTTTTTTCCTATGAGAAAATGTCTCTAATGCTAACGGGCGTGTGCCTCAGTCTTGCTTCTCAAGGCTGCAACGTTCCAGCCTTCTGTTACAGCTCAACTGTCCAAAAATAAAAAAAAGAAGTTTCTGATTCCTGTGGATGCCCAGCTGCAACTAGTTCTGTGTGAGGATCTACCCACGGACTGACTACAGCCATCTGAAGAGTACATGGAAATCTGCAGCCTTTCAACAAGGCACAAAAGTAAGAGCTCCGAGAAATGCAACCAGCGGACATGAACAACGGGGTCCCCACTCAAGCCCAGGAGTGAACTTGGGACTAAAATACGGGAACCGCAGGCCAGACAGAGCTTCTCAGTGGCACCTGCAATGGCCCTATCATTGCCATTCCCGTAGACTCAGGAACCCAGCCCACCAGCATGCTTCCAGGCCTGGCTGGGTCCTCGAGGCAGCAGCGGTGCACTAAAGACCAAAAAATGAAACCTTTCTCCTACAGCAAGCAATGAGCAAATCCATTATCTGTGAACTTAAATTCGATAGAGATCAAAAGTACTCACCTAGACAGTAGCTGGGAATGAGAGTAGGAAGCCAGGCCACATTAGAAAAAGCCGACGTATGAAGCGAGTTAATTCGAGCTAATTCAGACACCCCTCCTGTGTATGACAAGGGTCCAATTGGGTCTACACGCCAGAGGATAAGCTCACTATAGATGGCATTTGGGTCATGAAATGTTCGAGTTGCTGCATTTTTAAGATGCTGCCTTGTAGAGCCTTTTACATGATTTACTGGGTCCACTCTACTGTATTTGTCTGAATCCCAGGGAGAGTCCGCTTCTGGGGTCAATAGTGCATTATGATGAGAGGACGTCAACAACAAGGGCAACACAGAATGGCATGCCAAATCATTAAGATGAAACCTGTGCCCACAGTACCTAAATTTGTGAGACACAGTAAGAACAGTAGTGAAAGCAGATTTGTCTGCAAAAGTAACCGCCCACTGATTCAGAGAGCCATCAATGTGTTTAGATATCATCATCACTGTAGATGTCATAAGGTTCACTTGGGAAAGGTCCCCGTCAGAGCTCTGAACCTGGATCTTTGGAGTACTGGCTGAAAGGTGCATGGACGGCTTCTCCTGCTCCAGCACAGTAACACTGGGGGCCATCGCAGAGACAGTGCAAGCGTACATCAAGATGTGTTTACTGAGGGAACTCGCATCACCAGAAGGGAAAGCAACAGGAATTCGAGAGGAAAAGGAGACCTTTAGCAAAAGAAAAAAAAATAATAAAAAAGGTTAATTACTTTACCAAAACTGTGAATTATTATTAATGGACTTACCTAGTCATAGCTTAGAAACAGTAGGCAGCGCTTTTATTATAACTAACTAAATATCATGGATCTGCTGAAATGCTGGACTGGGGAGTACACTGGACCATTACAGGTATGCAGGCATACTTAATCTGTCAAATAAAAAGCTTAATGCATATGGGATTTTAGGCTGAGTTACATATACTGCACATGCCGAGTTGGCCTCAGATCTTCTATTGGGTCTTAAATGTGAGTGATCCACAGAGCAAAAAAATCCTGATGAGGGTCTGAAGGAGATTTGATGATCATCAATCTGCAAATGGATAGTTCCTGTGGCACATTAGAGGCCTCAATTCGGCAACATTGCCAAGTAATGACAATAGGTTACATGTATGAAGCCATTAGGCCAATTGCAAAAAATAAATAAATATATATTTGGGATGGCATAGGAAATATTAATCCCGACCCAAAAGATATTTAATCCTATCGCAAATTGTACAACACACCACTGACTTTCACAGAATAGAGAAAACACAGAGAACACAGAATCTTTAAAATGATGCTTTGTCCATTACAGGCCTGCAAGTTTCAATTACATACTGAAAAGTCACATAATAAAGTACAGCAGCTATGGTCCAGGGGAAACGCACCTGAACTTGACGAAAGATGCCTGGATTGTACTCATCCAGATATTTCACGTGCCACACCAAAAAGGTCCCATCAACAGGGTGGATGGTGAAAAGCATGTCTGGGTTCCTGTTCCACTCAGTGAGCAGCTTCTCAATTTTCCGATCTAACAAAACTGAAGGGAGGGGCATAGCGGCTCCATCAGGTGTCGATGCTTTGGTGCTTCCGTCTCTTTCGGCCTCGTCGTGGTCTGGCGAGTCAGTTACGCCTTCTCTCTCCAGCAATACTTCTTCTAAAAGTATAAATAATTATTATAAGGATTAACGTATAAAGACAAAAGCAATATATGGAAAAAAAAATAAAAAAAAATATATATATAAAAATAAATTTATTTTTTTTTTACCATATATTGCTTTTGTCTTTGCAGTGGGTGCCTCTTAAAAGTAATGCGCTGGTATATATACTGATGCTTTTTTATTTTTATTTTGAAAAAGAAGAGCTAAAAATAATCTCCTTTTCCAGTTCTGGGAAAATTGGTCTTTTGCCCAGTTGATTATAACATTTTTATTATGATTGTCTTTTGTCAATTGGGGGGAAAAAAATGCCACAGAGAAGCACTTCACATTTTCTAACTAAAAACATGAAAAAAAAGAAAGCTTACATTACACCAGACGAGGGTGGGCAACTCCAGTCCTTGAGGGCTGCTACCCAATCAGGTTTTCAGGATAACCCTAATGAATGTGCATGAGACAGTGTGCATGCATATCTATTGCATGCATGTTCATAGGGGTTCTTTCTAAAAATCTAAGTGATTAGGGCTCTCGAGGGCAGAGCTGTCCAACCCAGTAACCCATGCCAAGATATATGCAGAATATAGGAGACAAAAGTACAAATGCAATGTATAAAAAGCTACATACAGCAGACAATGATGATTTCCTGTCAGGTCATCAGCCTGCAAGCTGTCTGAATTTGCTTCCTTTTGCAAAAAAAAAAAAAAAAGTGGAAGGCATAAGCTGCCAGAGGACCTGAACCAGGACCTAATCTTTTTTTTTTCTTTAGAAAATTACCACCAACAGGAGGGCTTCCCAAACCTCTCCTGGTGATTCCACAGCCATTTGCATACACTGGGGTCTCCAATGTATACAAAATTAATCTCCTGCATATTCATGAAAACCCGACTGGCCGTGGGGTCACCAGGGAAGGTTTGGGAAGTGCTAAGTGGAGGACAGTGAGAAATTTGCAGCGGGTGCCTCTTAAAGTAATGCAGAGGCTACGGGTTTCCTCGTGGGCACCTGCAGTCATATGTGGGAACCTGCAGCTATTTATAGGTGAGCGCTGGTATATATATTAATAAAAATTGGTTTTCATTTCCTCTTTTTCTATAGCTTGGATATGCACTAATAATCAAATCAGATGCATGATCCATAAAACACAATTTTTTTCATCATATGAAAAATTTCAACTTGGTTGGATGGTGGCGATGGAGGGGAAAAGAATAGGCTTATTTTTATATGTTAAATACACCACATATGAATAAGGTGGAGGAAACGCTATCCATGCCTGAATGACTTCAGCTAAGGAACATTAAAAACCCGCAAGCCTCGCATTTCATCTTATGTAGAGAAAAGATATTAAGTCAACACATATACAAAATCCTGACAATGGTGCTCTGTCTGTGCTGCTATTACTGTATCATTTTCGTCAATTCTGAAACATCTGAGCAATTTCGATACTAGCTAGCTAGTTCAAAATAAGCAGCATTTACCTTCAGTACAATGAATTACAGCAGAGATGATTCATTTGCCTGGAAGAGCCTTGGAAAATTCTGCATATGTCCCAGTATGCACAGAGCCGATGGCCACTACTGGGTGACATACAATGCATTTCATTTGCTACACCATATTTAAAAAAATATTCGACTTTTGTCTCAGCTGGGGGAATATGTAAAATGTGCATCTTTTTCAGCAAGCCTAAGGGGCGTAGGAACTCTGAGGTTTCTTGTGCTGGGTGGTGTTCATTGTAGCCCATAGTGGGTTCAAGAAGTTTACTCTCCAAGGTTTTGTGTTAGCAACAAAAATATGATGGCAGAAAAAGACCATGTAGCCCATCTAGTCTGCCCATCCATCCAATTCATGTAGTAATTCTTATTTATTTAAGTATTTTCTATACCGACATTCATGTAAACATATCATATCGGTTCACATCGAACAGGGGCGTTACAATATTAGAAAGAAAGTTAAAATTACATAAAACAGGGGTCATGAGAACTGGGATAAAGGAAAGCGAAGGAAAGGTGTAGAAGGCCGAACCTTGTTACATATGAAATAGCATATATCATGAAAATACAACTTAAACTAATAACATATAGCATATCTGGCTGATAGCTATAGGGATGCTAAAATTAAGGGGTAGGAGGGAAAAGTGCATATTTATACAGTACAAATTAATGAGGTAGCATCATTTAAGGGATGAGCAAACTCAAGTGGAAGCATATTTATGGGATAACATATTTCTGCGATAAATACTTTAACAAAAGTTAGAATATATTAACATGAGGTAGATCTCCCGTAGAGATCCCCTGTATTTATGCCATGCTTTCTTGAATTCAGATGCCATTTCTATCTCCACCACGTCCAATGGAAGGCTGTTCCATACATCCACTACTTTCTCTGTAAGGAAATATTTCCTAAGATTACTCCTGAGTCTACCTCCTTTTACCTTCATCCCATGACCTTGTTCTAGAGCCTCTTTTCCATTGAAAAAGGCTCGCCTCCTCTGCATGGAAACCTTTGAGATATTTAAGTGTCTCCTCTAGAGCCTACATGTTTAGATTTTTAAGTCTCTCCCCATATGCTTAAGAACAAAGATCACGGACCATTTTGGTAACCTCCTCTGGACACACTCCAACCGGTTTATATCCTTTTGAAGGTGCGGTCTCCAGAATTGTGCACAGTATTCCAAATTAGGTCTTTCCAGGGACTTACACAGGGGCAATATCACCTCCCTTTTTCTGCTGACCATTCCTCACCCTATGCAGCAAGCATTTTTCTGGCTTTTGTCATCACCTTATCCACCTGTTGCCCACCTTAAGATCATCAGATCCAGTCACCTCCAGATCCCGCTGTTCCTTTGTGCTTAGAAGAATTTCACCTCCAATACTGTACTCCCCTCCCTTTGGTTGTATAGCCTTGCACTGTTAACATGTTGCACACAGTTTTCTAATTATTTATATTAGATTGCTATCTGCTGAGAGCTAGAATACACACTTTTATGTTAAATAAAATCTGCAAGCTTGCCCAGTCAGAAATAAAATTCCACTTTTCCCCAATGGTGATTTATCTGTTTCCAAGCCATTACCCTTCCTGCATAACGTAAACTACAAAAATGTGTAGCTCTGAAGAGAGCTAGAAATAAATTCTAGCACCTACACCCACCGTTATTTACTCTCATATGCAAGCCTTCCTCTTCCTCTTCCTCCTCACCGGGCTCAATCTGGTCTTCAGCAACTGCGCGCAGATGCTGCATAAATCTCTCCACCGATGATGTAAAATGCAATTCCTTATTGTTCAGCCAATGAACCAAAAAGCCCCCACATCCTTCATCTAAATTAAAAGCAGCTCCAGCCATGACCGGTGGGATATCTGTGTAGACACACAAAGATTTTCAGATCACAGATTGCACTTACGCACCTACATTGCCAAAGGAAGGCATGCATGCATGCATTTTCCCTTTGGAAACCACCACAGATATGAAGTACCTGCAGATTTTTGTGCCTGCTCCTTGCACGGGTAAAATTTCTATGGATAATATTGTGTTGTAGATTTCAAAATGCAAAACTATGTGCATTTTCTGATCTGGCCCAAAATGTGGCACCACTCCCACCCCTATGGAACCCCGTGTGCACTTTTACATTGACTGAGGTCATTTTTAGATGGGGCTCATTTAGCTGGGTAAACAGCTTTGCAAATTGTCCTCCAAGTGATGCAAAATAATTTTACCCATGTGTTAACTGGCCGTGGTTACATTTTGATCCTTTTTCTTAACAGAAATAATAGTTAGAAGCTGTACAGATCGGACGAAATCCAGGCAATAATGTACTACTCTTGTGAATACATAACTACAGAATTTAAAATTCATCACCTTACCCATGCAGCTTCGATGCAGCAAATGCCATAAGGGGCATACTAGGTCACACTGTCTGCTTTACATGAATTACATACACCGCATGAAAAATACTAACAGCTAATAACATTTAACACAAAAGTTACTGTACCCTGAATAAGAAACTACTGACAAACATGGGATTACTATAGTTGTAAGCAATCTCAATGTCAGCAATCTCTCCCCAAATGCTACAGACCAAAAAGTATAAGCAATTTTTTTTTTTAATTGAAAGACCTGTTTTTAAATCTCTGCTTTTTTTCCCCCTTAACCTTATGTTTCAAATGTTTTGAGTCTTAACAGTGTTTGGGGCTGCTGCTGAATCTGTGTAATATATTTTCATGGTTTTCTATACCTTAGGCAATCAAGGTTGATCATTTTCAAAGTGTATTTATTTTACTTAGAGGGGAGAGGCAGAGGAGATGCACTGGAGAAAGAGGAGGAATACAGTGGTTTGGCTTTTTTTTTTTTTTGCAGATTTTATTGCCTCTTCTCTGTGCTTGCAAGTGACACTTTACAATTGAATGAGTCGAGATCACGATATAGGACAGAGGTTACTTTTATGTACGAGTCAACTGCAATAAGGCAACCTTACTGGCTGATTTAAGTTTCCCTGCACTATGCTGCTAAAATTTCAGTCCAGGGCAGGCCATGTGTGAGCCCTGTCCTCCAAACTTTCACTAAGTGCGATGCCATCACAGCAGGGGTGTGCAGAGCATACATTTTTGTTTCGTTTATTATGTCATTTCATATGGGTCTTTTTTCCATTTTGGTTTTCGTTTCAGAAAATAGTGCTATTTGCAAATAGTGCGCACTATTTTAAAAAAATAGCAGGCACTATTTGCTGAAACCAAAAAGGTAAAAAAACATGAATCTCAGATTCCAGGGGTCTTCAAGAAACCCCATCCCACCCTTAAAGGTGGCCATTTACCCTGAAAACCTAATACCTTTTAAAATAAACCACAGTCACAGGCCCTGCTCCCACCTCTTAGCCCTTCCCTTTTGTTGAAAAATATTCCCCCTCCAGAAGCCAACACTCCCTCGGCACCTCTCAAACTCATCAAAATTGTATCTGGTGATCTAATGGGGGCCCGGGAGGAACCTTTCTGCTCCTGGACTCGGCGGCAGCCATTTTTCAAAACGGCATTGACTGTCCTTTGCTCCTATCATGTGATAGGGCTACCCAATGGCACATAATATGAGCAACAGGCTGCCAGCAACCTTTTGAAAAATGGCGACCACGAGATCCAGGAGCAGAGAGGGTCCTTTCTGGGTCCCCACTAGATCACCAGGCAAAATCTAGTGATTGTGCGAGGGGGGAGAATGTCAGCAGGGTGAGCTGTGAAGGGGGGGCCTTCTCCCAGGGGGGATTTTTTTAATTTTTTTTTTTTAGCAAATGGGAAGTGCTGGGGGCAGGGCCTATGATCTGGGTTTTATTTTTTAAAAATATTAATTTTCCAGGGGAAATGACTGCCTCCATGGGTGGTAGGGGTGGAACAGAGGGGTCTTTGTAGAGCCCTGGGGTTGTGTCATTTGTTGTGGGGTCCCTATGCCCACTGTTTGTAAATAGTCGCTCAAAAAATGATACAAAAAAAAAAAACAAAACAAAAAAAAAACAGGAAATGAAATGACAGACAATGCTGTTGACATTGTCTGTGCTGTTTCAAATGAATGCATATCCCTACATCACAAATCATGGGAACAGCTCCACTTTGCGATGTGGCAAGGATTCAACAAAAGCAATTACACAAGCATCACACAAATGTTTGGCTACCAATGAGCTCCTAAGAAACAAAGAAGCAAGAAAAGGTTTGACCTGTATTGGGGTTGATGCTGGCGGCTATGTGAAAGTGACACAGTGAGTTTGCATGGTGGGAGATGTGATGCTGGGCCTCCTGGGTGCTCAGCTGACTTGGCAACAGATCAGTGTGTGCAGCAAGAACTGAAGATCTCCGCCGTCCTTTTTTCAGATGCTTCAAATGGTGAAGAGACTTCATTTGTTTTTATAAATGGGTACATAAAAAAAAAAAAAAAAAGACAGAAAGATGGAGCAGGGATGGAGAAAGAAAGTTTAGTCCTCTTAGTAGAGATAAAAACAAACCTCCCTTTTCCTTCTAAAATATTCAGGTTCCCAGAATCCCTTTTTCAATTGTTTGCAGTGATCCTCTGGGAAGGATAAAGTCATGTACAACCAATCAGGCCCAGCGCACTGATTAGCCCCCATTTGGCCACGCTATTACCCCCCCCTTATACTTATACCCCGCAATACAGGCGTTAATTTCAGGCAGCACCGGGCATAGCGATATTAAGTCGGAGGCCCCAAAAATTAAAAAAAAAAGAAATATGCCTGCGGGGTGGAAAACTGATGCTCAATTTTGCCGGCATCCTTTTTCTGAACCTGAAGCTGTCAGCAGGTTTGACAACCGACGCTGGTAAAATTAAGCGTCAGTGGTCAGACCCGCTGACAGCCACCGCTTCCGCCAATAAGGAGGCGCTAGGGACGCGCTAGTGTCCCTAGCGCCTCCTTATTAGCGCCGGCCTTGATTTAAATACTGAATCGCGCACACAGGAGAGGTGTCTGGGCGCGCGTCGGGAGAGCGGACGCTCGCTTCGGAGCGCCAGCTCTCCCACAGTTTTTTTTTTTTTTTTTTTAAATCGGCCTGAATGTTTGTATCAATTTTATGAACACTTTTCATATGTAAAATCAACCTAAGCGCTAGCTGTACTAAGCATTTTCCCCACAGAAACAAATAGGAAAAATATTTTAAGTTCATCTGGCCCATACTTTCCCTTAGCATTACAGAAATGGGATGATAAAAATTATGAATGGGAGAAAAATCTCTCTGTTGCAAGCAAAATTAGTGCTTTCTGATTTTACATGAACGTTTTTGGAAATTTAAGCACCTCAAAAACTCACACTCGTTTGTTCATTGGTACATTTGTATGTTCACAACTCAGAGCCATGCACCTGAAGGGTCCGGCCTGTAGACAGCCCTACAGGATTTCTGTTTTTTCATTCAACATGGAGGCCTGGGAGGAACACCCAGCAAAACATATCTGTAGGACGCTGAAACCATGGAAGCCTTCCAAAAAGGGTGTTATAATGAGTGTGAAGTCTAATTCCCAAAACAGCACGACTGCAGCACGCAGCCATAAATTATTCATCTAGGAATCATTTATTAAGCATTCAGCACCAGCATATGCGAAGACAGACTCAGTGCTCAGCTGGCATGGAAGCAGATCCATTCCCCCCCTCCATGGTACGGCGTATGCAAAAGGTTGGATCAGCAGACGCAACTGATATAACATCATCTGAGCACCTGAATGGGACTTTTGCACGTCACAAAAAAAAAAAAAAATCACCTTCTCTTTAAAAGTGGAAAGACATTGCATTTTTTTTTTTTTTTACCTGGCAAGGTTTCCGATTGCTCGTTCCTATTTCCAGCTCAAGTGGAACTAGTGCCAGGATAAGAGCCTTCGTTAGCAACTACCTGGGCCTTTCCCCTTATTTTGTATTCCGCACCCCTCACCCAACATATCCAAGTCTGGTCACCGCAGTAAAAAGTCCCCTGTATTTACGGGCCCCGAATCCGGCCACCAGGCGTCACCCTTAAGCAGCATCCCCAGTCCCAGCTTTTCTTACAAGCTGAAAAAGTTTCTTTTAGGACAGTGCAATTGGGTCTCTTGGCACACAGCCACTGCAGTTGTTAAAACATTAAACGCACATCGTCTTAAAACAGAGCCCTAATATTCTTTCATTTTGCCCTACAGCCCCCAATGCGAGGCATTGCTGAAAATGACTTTCAGCATTGCCAGGGAGGGAACTAACTGGTCTTGGTCTCTGCAAATCTCCCTTGCATATTATGCAAGCAATACCACTTATTGAATAAATTATTTTCTCTTCAGAAAGCAATTTACAGCTGTGGTAGGGAAGAGTATAAACCTGCTTTGAAACACTGTTATAACATTAAAAAAAAACCAAACAAACAAACAAAAAAAACCCCACCTAAACAAAACAAAGCCTAGAGATATATTACACACAAACACACACGGGAAAGAATAAAATAATAAGACAAAGACCAAATAAAAGCCTTAAAAATTCTTGCAAGGAAATGTAATCCACAAGAGTGTGCTTGTTTTCTAGCTATTGCTCTAAACGTGGAGAAGTTAAACCCAAACCAGTTAATTTTCAAAGGAGCTGCACACACAAAATTATCATATACGCACTTAAGTAGCTTGTACTCGTGCACATGCTATTTTATAAACATCAAGAGTACATGCGTGCCTTTGGTTTCTTGCGTACATTTACCTGCGCAAAAAGGTGAGGCCAAGAGGAACGCATGCAAGTTGCTATTTGATAAGAGATTCACATTTATTTATGTATTAAGTTTTCTATACCGTCACTAGGTCATACTATCGTAACGGTTTACAATACATGAAAGTGAGTAACAACAAATATAATCCAGATACAATTTTTGAATAAATAACATTTTAAATAGCTAAAATTTAAAACAAACACTAGGTTCTAAAATCTCATTATAACCAAGTAAAATTCCTAAAAAAATATCCATAGACACTAATACTGCACATTAAAAGGCCTTAAAAAACTTAAAATAGGTAATGAAAAGGCGTCTTTTTCACTCCATGTGTGCCATGCCAAATACATGAATCCATTAGGCAACTTATTTGTGCAATTTTGCACCAGCTAATTATCTATCGCAATTGATATCACTCGTTTGTTGTCTGCTATTGTGGGTGGGAGATCTGGGTGAACTGGAGGACGTTCAGGGTGAAGTACTTGGAGAGTCTCAATGAACTGGAGACAGACTGGGTGAACTGGTGGAGGTATCGGCAAACTGATGATTTCAATTATGCATGCATTTCTTAAAATATACCGACTTCCATGTAGAAATCAGAGTTTTGCGTGAACAAGTTCTATTTTTTTTTGCACAACAAATATACATGCGCATGTTTATAAAATAGACAGAAGTACATGCTTTCAATGCACTGCTGATATTCGTACGTAATGAAACATACACGCATGTGTAGGGGCGTGGACATACAGGTACTTTCTAATCTGCGCAGACCAGCTATGTGCAGGATAGAAAATGCAACAGTAGATCTTTGCATGTCCATAGACGCACACTCTTGGGGCCAAACGGAACTGTTTGAAATTTATCCTCAAAAGGTTCTGCTTTATATTAGTGCTATCAGTAGCTACGTAAGTGGCTCTTAAAGAGCAAAACTGTTTTCTCTCTTTTATAGAGTTCTTGCTCATGACAAGTCCATAAACTACATGCACTTACATTAAAAGTCTTAATGGTGAAATGAATCCTACCTCCAGAGCACACTGGATCCTGTCTTTTTCCTTTCCAGAATGAGGAAGGCTGCGGCTAATGCTTGGACTACTGGTCTCATTGATGTGTCCACCAAGAAGGCTATCTTCTGGCAACAAGGTCTCAGCCCACAGCCGACTGATGCCATCCAAGCAAGATGTAAGTAGAACATTACACACAGAGCCCCTGCACAGATAAAAGATCATAGCAAGGTTTCATTACATAGGATTACATTGTGGACAACATAATCAAGAGAAAAGGTTTAAAAATATTAGATACTATGCTTAAACATCAATATGTTAGCATCAAGGTTTTTTTTTTTTTTTTTTAAATAATTCAACAGTGTTAATAGAAGTGGCTGAGCAAAACGTCAGCTGAAGCTCACATTACACTGTTAGCGAATGTTAAATTACAGTGGGTTATCTAAATACAGATACAGTATGACAGCCAAATAATAATAATATTTAAAAAAGATTCACTATTCACTACTGCACTTTAACCCTTTGGATGCTCATTTCAGATACATCTGAATCATTTCATGTTACATCCAAATTAATTACACAGCAAAAGGGTTAACTCTTTTTTCTCCATGCCCTTGCTTCCTATATTGTATATGTGCCAGGAGAGCCGATCTTCACATTATAGACCCTCCTCTTTTAAAAGTGAAATCAGGCCATTGGCCGAGCTTCACACTCCTCTCAGCCAATGTGCACTTGTTTTTGCCAAAGGTGCAGCTTTATATTTATTCATGTTTATGGATTTTACAAAAGTAAATATAATCATCAAGGGCAATTTTAACAACTTAAGATGTGCCAAGAGCTTACCAAACCAGGAAAATTTTGTTCCTTAGGTCTCCCTCTCCTAATGCACAAACCAGATCCTTACTACTAAACAGTCTGAATAGAATGTGGCAGGTTCTGTGAAAGTTCTCCATTCTTCTCACATCGACGGGAGTAACATCTACTTACTTACATGTATTTTTGCTTTCATACACACATAAAGAGGGTGGTCTAGGGGCGTTCCGGGTCGGGGACAACATTTGCACATTAAATTGCTATTTTAAAAGTCATTTACATATGTAGATTTGCCAACTTACTTGCAATAATTTTACACCTTCTAATTATCTTGAGCAAGTGATATTAAGTGCGTTTATTGTGTACTATTGACCAGGTTGGGGGGGGGGGGGGTCTGGGTGAAGGGAATTCAGGTTGAAGAACGAGAAGGGTCTCAATGACCTGGAGAAGACCTGGGGGAATTGACGGAGTAACCGGTACATATACTAGTTTACGCGAGTAAGCCCCACTATTTTTGCATCCGTTTTTTAAAAATAGCTAGGAAAAGCATGCGCTGTCAATGCATTCATATGTAAGCACACACGTGCACGTATGTTGCTAGGTAGAGATATGCGTATTTTAAAACGCTATGGGAAAACCACGCACGTATATGCTGCTGCATGCAGTTGTTTGAAAGTTATCCTCCCTGACACAGCTTGGGGCAGGCGTTCACACTGCTTCAGAAATTAGCGGCCACCGTTTGTCAGTCTGCAGCCTAAAACTTTATACTATGGGACAGATATACTAAAGAAATCTTTTCCCATTTTTAAGGTAATTTTCAAAGGGACTTATTTATTTATTTGGAACTTTTATATACCAACAATCATGTGCAAAAATACATATCAGATCGGTTTACAGCGAAACGAGAAAAGCATAAACGAATGCATTACATCGAACAAGGGATACAGGTAACTGGGATCAAAAGGTACAAATAAATACTAAGCTCTGCCAGAGAGCAAGAAACTATAATAATACACCACACAATGTCCCATTTCTATGATACCTAAAAGGGGAACAAAAGCTGCTTTGCTAGAATATGATATCGGAAGGAACAAAACCAATGAGAGCTGGTCCGGAAGTTAAAGTGAATAGATGGCTGGAAGGGTCATCTGGGATTAAGGAAAGGCTTGACCGAACAGCCACGTTTTGAGTCTTTTTTTGAAGGTTATCGGGCATCGTTCTAGCCAGAGATCCGGCGGGAGAATGTTCCATTGTGGAGGGCCAGCTGTGGAGAGAGCTCGTTTCCTTAAAGAGGATTTGGCGGGGGGTAGAGCATGTCTCTGTAAGCAGATCTAACCAGTTTGGAGGGTTTGTGGGGACGAAGTGGGATATTTAGGATCGAGTGGAGTGAGACTGTGCATGGCTTTGTGTATAACCATTAAGACTTTGTACAGAATTCTAAATTTGATTGGAAGCCAATGAAGGTTCCGCAGGATAGGTGTAATGTGTTCTCTTTTGTTGGTCTTTTGTGAATAACACAGTACTTTACCGGCAGAAATGGCCCTTCGGAAAAATTACCTGTGCAAAATGTGCGGACACACTTTATGGGGATAACTTTTCAAACAAAAGCGCACAGGGGGCTATACATACGTATATGACCGAGAGCAGGCATATTAGCATTTTATAACCTGCGTGTATGATATATGCGCATTTTTATAAAATGTGTATCTCTACCCCCAGACATTTGCATGTATGTATGCTTATGCACAAATCTATGCAATGCATTGAAACCACATATTTCAAAATATTGAACACATCAAGGGTGGAGACCTATATGGTGCGGCTGATGCTACTATAAACTTGCTGGGCAGACTGGATGGACCAGTCTGCCATCATTTCTATGTTTCTATGTATTTTTCCTATTTTAAAAAAAATATGCATGAAAATAAGGTAGAATTTATTTGCATATATCAGGCTATATGCGTGCAAGTCAGTCTATTTTAAAACGTGTATATCAAGGAAATTACCAGTTTTACTAATTAGTCCACCAGTTCATCGAGACCCTCCTGGTTCTTCAGCCTGAATGCCCCCAGTTCACGCAGAGCTCCCACCCAGCCAGTAGTACACAAACACCTTTAATATCACTGACACTAGATAATTAGCAAATCTAAAAATACACGAGCAAGCTGGAAAATCTACACGCGTCTTAAAACAGCAACTTACGTGTGTAAATGCTGACCCTGCCCCAGGATATCCCTAGACCACCTCACTTCTTTTTATGCACATATGTGTGCGCACGAAAGTGAAAATATGAGCATATTTTTTACTTTTGTAAAATACGGAATAGGCGAGTAAAGGCTATTTACGCGTGCATATGCTGATTTTTACCCGCATTACATTTTGAAAATTCATCCCTATGTACATAACTGTAAGCATATAGAGCTTTGATTGATAACAGCGCTCAGGGTTCAAGACAGTATGTAGAAAATACATGCGGATTTTGGTTAAAAAGTTTCAAAGCTGACTTACATGCTTACGTCCACTTTGAAAATTAGTGGGCACATGCAAATCCTTGCACGGCATACATGTGCCCAATTATACTGGCAGCGGAGCAGGTGTAAATGTGTGTAAACGTTCAGGCAAATATCTATGCGCACACTTCAGACTTTAAAAAAAAAAAAAAAAAAAAAGTATGCATAAATGATTTCTTCGCCCTAACTCCACCCCCCAGGAATACCTATTTCAAGTACACGGAAAAATACGTGTGAAATTGCTTCCACATGTAATTTATACATATAATCCCTGGGGTAGTTTGCAAAAAGCTTATATATGCATGTAAAATGGTATTTTAAATAGGCTATATGATCATATCTTGCAAACAAGGCTTAAATAATCTAGTGCAGTGTATCTGGAATGTTAATGTATGTTAGACATTAATCTGCTTGCTATAGGTGCATAGTACTCGACATCTTGGCAACTCTAATCCTACAAAGTTAGAATCATGACACAACTGGACCCTAGCAGGGTCAGAAAGCAACCGAAGAAGGAAATCCATTAACCGCCCCCCACTTCGGCAGTCTTTTGATATTAAACAATTTTATATTCTCCCTTCACACTCCCTGCACACGGATTAATAGTGTGAAAAGGGCTGTGGAAGAGAAGGGTAGCAGAGCTGATGTTTTTCTGCTAAGCAGATTGCATGCTTTGAAGGAACAAAGAAAGGAGGCTCAAAAATATGAATCGGAGTGAGTGCAAGCCACGTGAATTTTACATCTTAAACCTTTACAAATGCCACATCCAGAGAGCATGTGCATTTTTATTACTGTATTTGTCTGTTTAAAAATGGAAATTAAGCCATGAATAAGAGCACAACTTAATCAGCTACCTGAACGTTTTTCTCTCTTTCTTTTGCAGTTTCTGGAAATGGGCCCTACAGAGGCTAGCGTTTCACGGGGTTAACGGGGCCACTGTGCACTAGCGTTAGTTATAGGGAAAATAAGATATCAGATGCTACAGTTTCAAAAGAGCAAGAAGCAAAAAAAAGCACTATAGAAAGGAAATGTTTGACAGAAAAAGCAGGCAAAGAAGCACAGTGTACAAAGCAATCCAGCAAATAAAGGACGCTAGAAACAAAGGCAGAATCCTACCTAGGATTCAGAGGCAGATCTGCAATTCTAAGGAACCCTTTCATGTAGCCCTTGTTAAAAACAGCAGCACACAGGGTGGCACAGGTCTTCACTCTTACCCTCCGCTGCGCACCCTTACCCTCCGCTGCTTATTCCCCAGCCATTCATTCCTTGGCAGGTTGCCACCTCTCAGGACAGGCTAACTGGTTTCATTCCTATCTTATGGACAGAAGTCCGCTTGTAATGATAGGAGGAAACTGCTGGTCCAAATCTTTTCCTAGAAGCTGTGCCATTCTGCAAGGGTCAATCATTTCTCCCTTTCCTTTCAGCCTTCGCTTGCTTTCATTAGGTGCCAACCAACAGGAGGCTTTGAATGCGATATTTTATACACGCAGGTGACCTTCAATTACATTTTTCACCGGGGTCTGAGACACCAATAGCACTAACAAAGCTGTCATGTTTAAAAGTGATTGGGGGGTGACTAGGAAGTCATTTATTGCATTTGCACATGAGTCTCACCCCCTCCCCCCACCGAAATGTTTTGGGTAGGTCAAGGATGCAAATCAAAGGACAGATAAGCTGATACTGCAGAGCCAGGAATGTCTTGTCAGAAATCTAGGAAGAACTCTTGACGAGGGTTGATCAATGATACACCCAGATTCGTGCAACATGCCAGATCTGTTTTGCTTCTCTTCTGTCGGTGAGACAAGCCCTATCATGTCTTTCCTCAGGATAACCTACAACTCAGGCTCTAGTACTCCGCCATAATAAGTGGAGTGGTGAGCTGGAGGTAAACCTCTCCGTGTCACTTCAGCTGATGTACACATCAGGAAACAAGACCCACGGAATATACCCAATTATGTTTAATAATATCCAGGCAAGTTTTCCCAAATAAACGTAAGACCTGCTCCCTACCACAACCAGATTTGCCAGACTAAAAGCTTGGCCAGGTGATGCTGCATATCAGTGCTACTTGGCTAAAATGTAAGCCCTGACCTCAAAATGCCTTCACACCACTTTTTTTTTTTTTAAATCACAGTAAGTTTTAGCTGGGTAATGATTTACTTGGCTAAAATACTTTTCCACTGCAAGCAAACCCGCTGAATACTGACCTCATAGATTATGGTAAGAACCTTATGATTAGTTTGGCTAAAAAACATTCTCATTTCCTATAACTCCTTCCAAACTCTGCAGCTCGTGTTATTTCAGGCAAAAATAATGGAGAGCGTGCGACTCAGCCATGGCTACCAATTGCATTTAGAATTCAATTTAAAATTTCCAGTTTGGTATGAAAGGCGAAGGAGTGGGTTATTTATGTAGTCGCATCACTCCTTACTGTCCCACATAGGGTCTGAGATCCTTTCAGGGTGCATTGCTAAAAACTGTTTTGCTGAAAATGCTTTGTATATATATCTGTGATTGTGCTTCCCTTGGAATAAGCTGCCTTTATAAATTTGGTTAATTCAAGATTTGACTCTGTAAAAACATAAAAGCATGACTTTTTATGCTGGCCTTTTCAGGGTTCAGACAAGAACCCTGCCTGGTGACTTTTAGAAAAAGGCTTAAGACTTGGTTATTTAAACAAGCCTTTCCTGAAACTCACTGATTCAACATAGCAATCATTACTGTACATTCAGCACAATGTAAATAATTGCTCTTCTTGCCGTTGAGTTACTTATGCGTTGTTCTTCCTCTTCCCCCAGTTCCAGCACCCCTGTTTTATTGTAACTTCTGCTTCTCTTTGCTTTGTTAATATCTAAGGTTATTGTACCCCCGTTCCATGTAAACCGACATGATATGATTGTATCATGAATGCCAGTATAGAAAAGCACCAAATAAATAAATAAATATCTGCTACTTTTTTGTTTGACTATTTTTGTGACTGGTTTTTATATTGTGGCACTTGTTTTAAGAAAAAAATGTTAGAAAATGTCATGATATTATGATCAGATTAGCTCATATGACAATTGGGATCTGATATTTAAACTGAGTATATGTTTTATATTAATTATTTTAGAGTATACAGTATATATATATATATATATATATATATATATATAATGTATTTGCTGACTTATGTATTTGTATTTTATTATGTTTGTTATGTTGGTTGTATTTTGTCTTATTTGTTAAAAATCTATCTAATCTTCTTTGGGCCTCAAATAGTAGAAAAGGCTTCCACCAGAAAAACATTCTTCCATAGCTGTACGTTCTTGTATGGGATGGGGGTCAATAATCCCATGCCCAGCCTACCATTGTATCTTCTGAAGTAGTTTCCCCATCTAAGTACAAGTCAAGCTTGGCCCCAATTAGCTGCCAAAATCAATACGGGATTAGGCTTGCTTTGATCAGCATGGCCAGGATAAGGCATCAATGCTGATGCTTAAAAATCAACCAAAAAAAAAAAAAAAAAAAATCAGCAGCAGCTAAAATAATCATATCGCTCCAAAAAGAAACAATAAAAAAACAATTTTGAGGGGTTGGCTTGGTTGCTGCATCCTGCCACATTTATTTATTTAAAAATTCTTCTATACTGTCAAGTTAGATAACCATCACAACGGTTTACAGTAAGGCACGATAATAAAAGGAGTGGTATAGATTACAACTTAATCATGTGCCATCATAGTATGGTAACATTTTAATACAATAAACTGTGTGTGTAAGTTAAGCTTGTATACTGGGACCAAATTAGGCGGTTTGTATTTAACCTTAATATGCATTTGTATGTTACAAGTAACAACTACAATATTGGTGCTTCCTTGTTAATCAAGGGAGGACATGGATCCCAGGGTCAAGTCTTCTGCTCCCTGGCCAGCTTATGCTGGAGGATGCTGCTGATGTGGTGTTCACAGCACCCGGGGGAGGGGGGGAGAGAAAGTTCCAGTCATCGTGCAATGGGCGACTCCTAAACGGCCAGATTCAGAGTTCATAATTGCAAGGAGCCTTGGTGCAAGGCCCTTGGCCAAAGACGGTTGATGCAATGACCCGGGTAAGTGAAATGGGGTTATGAAACAGGGGAAAAACCTCAGGGAGGCTGAAAATGAAAGCTCACAGCACAGGATCCTAGTCCCAGGTCCAACTGAGCCGGAAGGCCACAGGAGCGGAAGGAAACTGCCAACCCCCGCCCCAAAACAACTTCCCTCTCCACAGTTTATTTTATTTATTTATTTATTTATTTATTAACTTTTATTTACCGACATTCGTGAAGCACATCATGCCGGTTTACAAAGAACTCAGGCGGGAAATACAATGAAATACAATGAAACAATATAACAATATAACAATAACACATTAATAACAGAACCAAAAATCAGAATACAAAGAGAACCAAAGGAGCAATGATAAAGGGGGGAGGAAAGGGGAGGGAGCGGTAGGGGAGGATAGGCAGGGGGCAGGGTATGGGGAGGGAGGGAGGGAGGGTATTCACTAGGATAAGGTATATTTAAGGGGAAAACTGGAGGTGCAAAAGAGAGAGAGGTGTACTCGGGGAGATGATAACGGCCAGGAGGCCCAAGGATCTAGGGATGGCTAGGGGGGGGGGGGAGAGGGGGTGGGGATGGGTCGGGCGGAGGGGGGGTAGGAGTAAGTGACAAAGGCAGGGGGGGGCTGGGAGGTGTGGGAACGGGTGGAGAAAAGTCGGGCGGGTGGATCTGGGGGAGAAAATAAGTTTGGTTAGAGTCGGGGTAGGCCTGTCGGAAAAGCCATGTCTTTACTTCAACTCTCAAATCAAATTCCTTTCAAACCTTACTAAAGTTCTCAGTTTGCCTTATTGTGAAAGTGGCTCGACTAATCATTCGTGACGTTTACTGCAATCCTGAATTTTGCCGAGGCTGCATGCTAACCAGTGCAAGCTGCATACGGGATTTAAAAAATTCATTCGCCTGCTTCGGCTTCACTTTTGGAGTGCATGTTGCGTGCAGTACACAGGGCTTTTCTTGGCTCATGAAGGGGAACTGAGATATAGATTCCTGACCATGTATGGAGAAAGATAGACCAGTGCTGGGGGGGGGGTTTTGTTCATCTCTTTACAAATCACAATCCCACAATGATTTTTCCCAACAAAGAGGACACAAGAAGAAGGCCCTTGCTGTAGCTGAATTTGTGCATTTTGTCACCCCCACATATCTATTTCCATTCAAGGAAAGATGAAGCTGGTGCTCCATGCCGGAAGCCAGAGCATGTACAGCTGTGACTGACAGCTAGCTGGGCTCCAAGGGGATGTTTAACTGGCATGTGCCAGCCTTCATAAAAATAGAAATTTATTTATTTTAGAATTATTTTGCAGCAACCAGCTGTACAGTAACTGCTTCCAGGAAGGATTCATACCAATACATTTACGGTACTTTTCTACAATATTATGTTGGTCCTCTTTTAAAGTAAAATAACGGCAGGGGAGGTAAGGGGAAATAACGAGGCAAACTCTAATGCAGTCTCTAATTATAGAAACTGAAAAGCATAAATGATCAATTATGAATATTAAGCACATTACCCTATGACTGTCATCTCTCATGCATCACCTTTGTCACCCATATTAAAGCTTTTTAAGGCAGGGACTTTCTCTCACACACCGTACTTATATGCCTTATGTTAGGCTCTTCTGGTCCTCCAATCAATTCATCTCTAGTGCCATGCAAAAATCAAACTAAGGGCCTTATTTACTAAGGCTTTTCTCCCATTCTGTGCCTATGGGAAAAATGCTTAGTAAATGAGGCCCTAAGTCATACACAGTAGGAAACACTTATGTAACTTCACCCTGCCCACATCATGGACTCTCCAAGGGTGGAGACTTCTCAATCAAATCACAACAAATCTTGACGACTTTACCCCAAATCTCCCATTGTGTGTCTTGACTAGCTTGTAAGCTCCATGGAACAGGAGCTTACAAGCTCCATCTGTACAGTGTTGTGTACGTCCCGTAGCGTTATATAAATGACTAATAGTAATAGTAAATACAGAAAATGGATAAAAAGAAAATCAATGAAGTAGCTGGCTGAAGACAAAGCCTTTAAGGTTGACAAATGTTTATAGATGCATGTTATTGGGACTCCTGAGGTCACAAATGGCAATGCAGAGAAAGCAGGAACATATTTTGCATAATCCCAATGCCAGCAACAATAATGGGAGATTTCAGTACCTGTTAGAAGACACTAATTTGTAATTAAACCATGGAAAATGAAGCTACCCAGTAGGTATCTCTGACCTGGGCATATACTTGCTGGTGTTCCGCCAGGAAAAGCCAGTTACAGCCCGAGGATGCGCCAAGTATACAAAAGAAAAACGGATAGGTGCTGTGCTTCCTTTCTTCTCTTCGACCTCTTGGGATTTAATAGCGGACTTCCAGCTAGCAAGCGGATACCAAACCTTTAACAGACAGTCATCCTGTGCAGAGAAATAAATATTACTTTATAAAATGTTTTACTTGTATGATTGTTTTTGGTGTATTACATTGTTACTTTTAGGTTTGATCTTTCTGCTGTTATGACGTGAAGTTATTGCTTGTATTGTATTTACTCGCAGTACATTACTTGGAATCTGCAGGAGAGGTGTAAATCAAATAATAGGACTAAACTTACAAAGACCAACATCCTAACATCTCAGCAAAACAATAGGTTGCAGCAGCACGTTCAGGAGTTAATATATAGTGCCAAGCAGCCAGGTTCATTCTAATGCATGTGGAGTAGCAGGTTTCAGACTGCTTTCCAGGGTGGAGATAGTCAAGGGATTGGGCAGTGAAGGCCTGGTGGAAAAGCCAGGCTTTTACTTGCTTTCTGACGTGAAAGTAGTCATTCGCTCTTCTGGGAGAGAGTTCCAAAGGGCAGATGTTGCTCCTGAGGACGTTTGTCAATGAATATCCATCCTTTTATGGTCTGTGTTGTTATGGAGGCACCAATTGAGGATCTTACAGATCTGGAGGGCCTGTAGAAGGACAGCCTGTGAGGTGACTAGGTCCATTTGCTCTTAGAGCCTTGTAGTTCAGTGTCAGGGTTTTGAATTTGGCTCTGTACAGGACTGGTAGCCAGTGCAGATTTTGTAGGACAGCTGTGATATGGTCATGTGGCTTGCATATTTTAATGAGATATATATTCAATATCCAATCATATTAATATCTTCAGAAATGTATAAAAACTATTCCTTTCTTAGTGCAACTAGTCTGTAGCACCAGTGTATAACTTCCTTTTAGTGAAAAATTCCAAAATGCATTCCTCCTTAATAGTCTTACTTGGATAGCACGTGCGGTTTCAAAACTCCAGAGCAGTACATCTCTGCTGAAGGAAGTTATGCATTGCACTGCTCTCACATGACTGTACATTGGTTGTCTCCATTGCCCTACCATGCCTTTAAAACACAGAAACAAAAAATCCTACAGCAAATAAGGCCACTTGGGCTCTCTGTTCTGGCTGTTTTCTATTCCTAAAGTAATACTGCAGACCACACTTGAACACATTCATCCTTACTTTCTCACTGCTAAGAGTCCTCCGATTCCTACCCAGGCCTTTTTGAATTCCCCGTACCAGTTTTGCCCTCAAAACCTCCAACATTGGCTGCTCTAGGGAATCAAAACCCTTTCTGTGAAAAATGATTTCCTATGCTATTCCTCTGTCTACCCTGCAATATCAGATCATGATATTTTTTATAACTTTTACATGCAGCTACACAAACATCCTTTCAAAAAAGTGTACACCCAGTTCATCAATAAACGTTCCATGATGGGAACTGAAACAAATAGGCTACGCTCATCCTGGACTAAAGAATGCATTTTACTGTTGTACGGACAAGTACATAAGGCAGGATCCATCTCAGATAGTTGCCATAGGGGCGGATTTTCATACTCCGCGAATAGGCCTACTTTTGTTTGCGCTCCAGGCGCAAACAAAAGTACGCTGGATTTTAGTAGATACGTGCGGAGCCGCGCGTATCTGCTAAAAACCTGGATCGGCGCGCGCAAGGCTATCGATTTTGTATAGCCGGCGCGCGCCGAGCCGCGCAGCCTACCCCCGTTCCCTCAGAGGCCGCTCCGAAATCGGAGCGGCCTCGGAGGGAACTTCCTTTTGCCCTCCCCTCACCTTCCCATCCCACCCACCCGGCCCTGTCTAAGCCCCCACCTTACCTTAATCCCTGCGCGCCAGCGGGCCTCTTGCGCGCCGGGCCGCGACCTGGGGGCGGGTACGGAGGGCGCGGCCACGCCCCCGGACCGCCCCGGGCCGTAGCCACGCCTCCGTACCCGCCCCCAAAACGCTGCCGACACGCCCCGAAAACGCCGCGACGACCGGGACCGCCCCCGACACGCCCCCCTCGGAGAACCCCGGGACTTACGCGAGTCCCGGGGCTCTGCGCGCGCCGGTAGGCCTATGTAAAATAGGCGCACCGGCGCGCAGGGCCCTGCTCGCGTAAATCCGGGCGGATTTACGCGAGCAGGGCTCTTAAAATCCGCCCCATAGGGGTAGATTTTCAAACTATGCGAATAGGCCTACTTTTGCTGGCGCATCAGGCGCAAGCAAAAGTACGCTGGATTTTAGTAGATACGCGCGGAGCCGCGCATATCCACTAAAATCCTGGATCGGCGCGCGCAAGGCTATCAATTCTGTATAGCCGGCGCGCGCCGAGCCGCGCAGCCTACCCCCGTTCCCTCCAAGGCTGCTCCGAAATCGGAGCGGCCTCGGAGGGAACTTCCTTTTGCCCTCCCCTCACCTTCCCCTCCCTTCCCCTACCTAACCCACCCACCCGGCCCTGTCTAAGCCCCCCCTTTACCTTTGTCGGGGGATTTACGCCTCCCGGAGGGAGGCGTAAATTCCCGCGCGTCAGCAGGCCTCCTGCGCGCCGGGACGCGACCTGGGGCGGGTCCGGAGGGCGCGGCCACGCCCCCGGGCCGCCCCGGGCCGTAACCACACCTCCGGGTCCGCCCCCGAAACGCTCCCGGCACGCCCCCCTCGGAGAACCCCGGGACTTACGCGGGTCCCGGGGTCTGCGCGCGCCGGTGAGCCTATGTAAAATAGGCTCACCGGCGCGCAGGGCCCTGCTCGCCTAAATCCGCCCGGATTTGGGCGGATTTAGGCGAGCAGGGCTCTTAAAATCCGCCCCATAGTGTCTGTCCTGTATAATTGATCTCCCTCCTCTTGCAGGGAAGTCAATATCCACCTACGGATTTAAACATTTTCAAAACTGGACCCAGAGAGTGAATCACAATCTCAAATTCACTAGAATTATTGCGAAAATCAAAACACAAAAAAAATCCAAGAAACGAAACAAAAAATTAAAAACAAACAAACCTCACTGAACCTTGCCTGCTAATCCTAAAGCCAAACAAAGAGCGGTCCATACTCAGAACTTATCTGGCTAGGAAAGTTAGGCAGATAAATATATCTGACTAACTTAGGAGGGACATTCAGTAGGAGGGACATGCCACTGGATACAATCAGATAAATTTGAGGTAGCCGGATTACTTCAGACCTGCTCAACAGCTGATGTAACTTAGCCAGATAGGTCTGAATATCGCCATCTATCCAGCTAAGTAGTTCATCCTCATAATGCTCCCATCCCACCCACCAATTAGAAGGTTAACTGTTTAGCCTCCAGCTAAAGTGGCAGCCACTGAATACGGCCGGATATTGAAATGCTACCACTTAGTCGGATAAGTCTAAATTTATCTGGCTAAGGGGTGCTGAATATTGGGCCCTTTGTTTACAGTACTGTTTGGCTCTTGTATATATTATAACATCCCAATTAAAATGAAAACTACTGTTCAACTAGAAAAGAAAGAAAGGCTTTAAAATGGAAAGATTAGAAAATGGAATGGCTCAAATTAAGGGAGCCAAGATTACTAAAGCAGTTAGGTATGGAATAAAGAAAAAGGTGGTAATCCTACTAGAGTCGAAAGGGAAAGAATTAAGAATATTCCAAAACAGCATGACCAGCAGGGTGCTAAGTCCATTCTTCATCAATGCCTTTAGAAACAACATTGGGGAATGGTTAGAGAGGAAAAGGTGGCTGTCTGCATATACGATGAAAATTTGCAACGGAGTAAATATGCCAGACAGAATAGATATGATGGGAAATGACTTTAAAAAAAACCAAACTGGAAAAAAGGTCAAACTTATAACAACTGCACTTTAATTTAAAAAATGAATAAATAAATAAAAATCATACATTTGGGACAAAGAAAGAACTAGCCATCACCAAAAAGGAAAGAGAGCCAGGGAAACAGAATACCTGGATGCATAAGCAGAGAGACGGAGGAAAGACCCCCACCTTGAGTACTGCGTTCAGTTCCAGTGGCCACGTCTATAAAATGACAATGACCAAGTACAAGCAATTCAAAGGGCCAATAAAATTAAGCAATGCCTGCACCATGAGCCATACAGAGAGAAAGAGAGATTGAAGGTCGTAAAGACGCATTCTCTGGAAGAAAGGGGGAAGGGGAAATATGATACAAACATTCAAATATCTAGCAGGCTTCAGTAAAGGGCCATAAGGTAGCATTTTTCCTGGCGTAAGCTCGAGGACACGTGGTTGTCATATGAAGCTGAACAGAGGGAAGCTCAAAAGGAATGCGAGAAAACAGGTTTTCACTAAGATGCTGGCGGACACCTGAAATCAATTTCCAGAAGTTATAGTAGCAGCATTCAAGCATGCAGCCCTAGATAAGAACGTGATGGTTACTGGGGTTAATAAGATTCTTCTCATCAGTGGACCAAATCAAGTGTTTGGGGGTGGAATATGATTCGTTATTGTCCTTGGAATCACAGGTGCAGCACACAGTGCAAGCGCGCCTATTTTAAACTGCACCAAGTCGTCGGCGTTGCTCGATGGTGGATTTCAATTCGTTTAGGCTGATAGTCCAGGGTTAGGTATTGTCTTATTCAGGCTATTCAGTGGGCAGTTTGTTGGACTTGCAGAGGTTTCTGAACAGGATTCAGATAGCACAAACGTGGCAGCCAGACTGTTTTGGGATGGGCACGGAAAATATCTGCACAGCCACTGCTGCTTCAGACGCATGGGCTAGCAATAAATTGTACAGTCTAGTTTAAAATTCTGTCCCTCCTTTTTTAGGATGCCGAGAGGAAACGGGACAGTGTATTTGAAAGACCAAATGCATTGGTATGAGCCCACAAGAGATCTTCGTTCCTCCCAGGCTGCAAGGCTGGCTGTTCCCCACTTTTAAAGGGAGAGGTGGTGGGACAGACTATTTTCCACAGTCACCACTCAACTCAGCATCAAACCTCCAACAGACATTAGGAAGGACCCTAATTATCTTGTAGGATGAAATTAAAAACATGGCTCTAACCTTTAGTAATTTACTAGTTAGGAGTCTGAGGTTATGGATTTCTTTCATGTCAATGTTTGTTAATTGTCCGATTTCTTGGATTTAAATTTTACTGTAGTCCACTTTGGGTGTCCAGATGACTATAAAGTGGTTTAAATACAGTAAGCAGCAGACTGGGTGGATCAAGTGGTCTGTGTTTTATTTTATTTCTTTACATTTAGCTCCCCCACTTTTTCCACTGACAGATAGCTCAAGACGAGTTACCTACAGTACCTGAATGTATTTCCCTATCCCCAGAGGGCTTATTTACTAAGCTTTCTTGCCCACAGACACAGAATAGGGAAAGAGCATTAATCAATGAGGCTGTAAGTTTGTAACTGCGGCAACGGAAGGCGATGTGGACTCGTCCAAGATCACCAAGAGCTGTGGCAGGAGGATTTGAACCCTGGGCTTCCCTGGTTCTCAGCCTGCTACTTCAACCACTGGGGCTACTCCTCCGACATCTTCTGTATTCCTTGCATTCTGTACAGAAATGGAGGAATAAAAATAAACTTATCTAAAATCTATTCCGTGCCGTCTGCAGCACCAGACAACCAGCAGAGTGCCCTCTTAAACGATTCCCGTATGAAAAGGATTCTGGAAGGGAAATCTAGCAAGCAGGGCTTGGGGGCTGTTTCAGTGTATTGAAATTCATGGCAAAGGCAGTCAAACTAAAATGAGTCATCTGCAGAAGCCAAGAAGAAACTAATTGCCGTTTGAAGCGGAGGCAGGAAAACGCCTTCTAGCCGAAGGTCTCGGAACAATACCATCTGCTGCAAACCCTTAGAAACAGAAGGACTCAGCACAGAAAGGTTTAGAAGGCCTCTCTCAGGACATATTTCATTGCAACTGAGGTTGACAGGTCACAATCCTAATTTCCTTAAATGGAGAAATTTTATTTAGATTACAGGAATTAAAAAAAACCAACCCAAAAACGTGAGACACGGGGCCTTTAATCTCGCGCAACGAGGCTCGATTAAAACCCACTGCAGTCTCTGTCTTCTCACAGTTCCAGAGCCGTTCACGCAAAAACGAATCCCTTTCTGAGGTATGGAAGAAATAAGCAGCCAAACAAGGAAGGGAGAAAATCAAAACCAAAATACACAAAACATTTGCAAGTCAAAATCAAAAAGCGAAGGGCCCAGCCTGAAGGCTGAGTGGGAGAGAGTCCTCAGGCCAGCGGGGCCAGGGTTTACGGCTCTTGGGGAAAGGGTTTTCTCAGTCACCATACAATGGCGATGCCTAGTGGGCAGATTCAGAGTACAGGAGCATCGGGTTCTGCCACATGGTCCCTGTCCAAACATGGTCACTGCAGTGACTGGGCGAGCTGGAACAGGGGGAAGAGGGAGGTTCATAAAATGGAGAAACTACAGAGTCAAAAGAAATAAAGAAAAAAACCCTGTGACCTCTTCCCCTCCTGCTGCAGGTTGTCTCTTTTTCCCCAGTTTAAAACTTCAGACTCAATAAGGTGTTTCTTCCACTTCGCTTCTCTTTGCTGGTGATCCCTCTCTCCCTGCTGAATCACCTGCTGCAGGATTCCTGGCAGGCGCATCCCCCTCCAGGCCTAGCTTTGCTCCGAGGCACGTTTCCTCAGGCAGGTGGCTTCAGTAAGCTGTGCGAGATCCCAGAGTTGAGTCTCTTCAGCCGTCCACAAAGCAGACAGTGGCTGGACATCTTCACGTTACTGTACAAAATTACTGTCCCTCTTTATAAGCAGAGGCCCTTCAGGGAACAATCACTCTTCAGCTTAGGCATTCTAATCCATCGCTCGGCATGTGTTATTCCTCCCTGCAATAACTCTATATTTATTTGATATACAGTGATGACTGACACAGCCTAAATAACTCCTTGTCCAATTAATTAATAATATTTATATTTACCTTTCCGGCTGTTGCAAAGTATTCGCCATCAGGGGACCATTCCATTAAGTGCACAGACACTGCAGTCCTAAGAGAGAAATAAAAGTGGCTATTCATTTTGATGACTTTCGGTTGAAAACATAGCCTAGTATTTAAGAATTATCAATTATAGAATGCAAAATTAAAATAAACTTTGTGTGTGTGTGTGTGTCTATATCTAAATATCTATATAAAAAGATACATATAATATACTAAACAAAATAATCAGTTTTTAAATTTTTTTTCCCCGTTGACCGAAAAAAAAAATTAAATTTTTCTCCTGTAGAGAAAAATTAGCTCTCCGAACTTTCTGCGGTTCCTTGGTTTAATGTATCTATATGGGGTAATTTTAATTTTATCTTTGGATACAGTTTCATTTGTGTTTAAGACGTGAAGAAATCAATGCATGATATATCGTGCAACACTTGGGAGAGTTTGCACGCACCATGAAGATGATAACACTTTCCTGGGAATCTAACAACAAGACGCTGCAGCCCTTGTCAGCTTGCCTAGCAGCAGGAGATGAGTTTCAACCTGGCTGCCATCAAACCCAATTTTATTCTTTTTACCTGCCGCAGTCACAACATCCTTTCCAGACAAAGTCAGTAGCACTCTTCCACAAAGCTCCCCTTTGAGTTCAGACGTGGCACTCCGCCTCATTTAATGCAGACAGCTCTGGACAGCAAGCCTATCCCCTTATCGTACAAAGGGAAGACGTACCCTGATTTCTAGCACCTCGAGCTCCCTCGGCTGCAGAAATCCCAGGTCATCTTTCTATAAATTTGAGTGGGTTTTTCGGTAACTATCAAACCAGCATCGGCTGAAAAAAGCAAACATGCACAGGCTCCTAGATTCAGCAGCTTTTCTCATGCAGATAACTTCTATTTAGGAATAACCCTAGAGGAGAAGAAAGATGGGGGAGGTGGTGACAGACAACAGATTCCTCAACTAACACGGCACCAGGCGCAAACCTCTATGAGGGAAGAATGCTCTAGATTAGAAGAAGAGATCACGGCATGAGGAGCAACATTAGAAATTATTTCTTCATGGAAAGGGCAGCGGATGCATGAAAAGCCTCTCAGTGGGGGCAGAGGAAGGAAAAACAGCAGCAGATTTCAAGAAAGCCTGGGGTTAGTCCAGAGGCGTGAAGAAGGGAAGAGAAAGCCAGAGATCGCCTGGGGCCTAGGGCACTGAACCAGGAATAAACTTGGACAGGCGAGATGGGCCTTATCTGCAGTCCGTTTCGGTTTCTATGTTTTCCTACAAAACTAACAGAGTTATATTCGCTGAGTTGGTTCCCGGCCTCCCCCTCCCCCCGGTCAGTTTTCTTTTGAAAGTGTGCATGTTTCTAGCACTGCCCCAGTGAACAACACAGGCACATGAGCAACTGGAAGAGGGAGATGGGGGAGGAAATTAGCTGCAAACCTGGAAAAAAATAATTAGAAAAATTCTGGGCACCGGAAGAACACTTTTGTGAACTCTGGTCCTTGAATGCTGGAAGCAGGTCTGGTTTTCAGGAAAGCCAAACTCTGCAAATAAACCTGGATAGGGAATTAAATATATTGGACTACATCACAAATATTTGTAGTAGAAATCCTGAAAACACAGGCCTATTTGTGGCACTTCAAGTTCTAGAATATGTCATCTCAGAGCCAAGCAGAGACGCACTGCTTCTCTCTACCTGCACCCTAGCTCATCTCTCCCCATGGTGTTTCCCTTCCCTTCTACCCCAAACTGCATCTCTTCTCAAAGGACGCTTCTCTCACCTATCTCCACCCTCTCCCTTACCTTCTTTCTGAGTCACGGACAGGAAGTCAGAAGGCTGGCAGTATGGGGACAGCGCATGAGTATGTGCTCGTGGGTCACTGGGCTACTCTTCCACCAAAGAAAGCACGGGGAGGAAAAGAAGCCGGGTGGGCCTCCTGCTATGTCCGCAAGAGCTGCCAGGGGAGGGAAGCAGCAGATCCCACAGCAGCGCCTGGGCTTTACTTCTGTGGTTGGCGACAGGACCTTATCCAGCCACAGTTGATTCTCAGCCTCTGCTTCAGGTCTGGGCACCAAAGAAATTTTAGGCCTCCATGGTACCAGGAAATGTCCAGACTTCATCCAAACCATGCAACATGACACCCAGGTTCTGAAAGTTAGGCATGCCATGGTACCATCCAAAATAAAAGCCTAATTTACTACCATAAGCTTTTTTTTTCCATTGAGAGAATAGGAAAATGAATAAATTAGGCCCTAAACCCAATAAAATCAAATATTTTTCAAAAATACATCAGAATTCCTGGCACCTTCAAAGTGATATTTTTGCTTATCAGAGCTGCAAAAATAATGTATTTTTTTTTCTGTGTGTCAGTGTTTTAAATGTTGATTCATAAAGAATTAATTGCAGCTTCAGAAGCGAAACAAGTCACATGCAAAACAACTGGAGCATTATGACTAATCCTACCATATCGGCATGTGAAATAAAGATGTCATCTCCAGTCACATCCCCATGCCTTTCAAGTTCAAACTGAACCAAGGTGGCAAACAGGTACAGTAAGCCTAGACCCAAGTGTCATTTCTAAAACAGAACAAGATCGTATTTGCTTAGCGGATTTTCAATTAGTCAAGTTGCAGAATAGTCTTAACACCAGGGCTGAGAAGAAATGAGTTCTAGGTTACCCTGCCATGGGTTTTGCCAACCATAGGCGGTCTGGAGAGCGGCAATCAAGTTCTATACAGTAATGGCGCCTCTAGTGCAAATCAACATCAATCGGCTGGCAACTGAAATTTCATATCCAATTGTTTGGCCATGGGACACAGGTGACATTTACTGCTCTCTCGCAGACCAAGATTAAACCCAAGACCCACACAGTTCCGTGCCTCTCAGGCTTGGTTAAGTCTTGCAAATGAAAACAGTCACCTACTTGCACTGCCAAATGCAATTCCAGTCACTCAAAACCGGTTGAACGTTATCCTTTCCGAGGCAACTACCGATTTCTTCTTCTTCCTCATCCTCTTCCAGGATGTTGCCGGAAGGAGGGGCCCACAGCTTTAAGTTATCGGTGGCCGTCAATAGCCTGTTACCTGCCAGCAAACCGAAAGAATAGCACATGATAAACAGGACACAACAAAAGTCAGAGTGCAGCCACCAATGGAACACAACTGTTTCCCTTAGATTTTTTTTTTCCTGAACACTGTCCGCATACGATTATAATAATTTATATTTATTTTTTTCAACAGCATCATCGAGGACACTATTATAGCAGATGGGTCTGGAAGGAAACTCAAGGGTTCCTATAACCCAGCAGATCTTTTCACACCATCAGATATGTCAATCTTGGAAGCCATTCATCTTTTGACCACAAGGGATTGCCAGCGATGGCCCCTGTTCTTGTGGCTTCAGGCAGAATATGCCGTCCCTCAACTACCCCAGACAGATTTGGTCTAACCTGCTCTTAATCTTCCCCCCAAGGATGGGCGATTCCATCATCTCTACAAATAACCTAAGGCTTGTAAGGGTGGCCAACGCTCGGCCACCCTTACAACCAAGTGAAGTGCTGGCAGGAGATCCCAGGGGGTCTCGGGAGTATCTGGAAAAGATGATTTTATGGCAACTAATGGTATTCTCACAGAGCAGAGAAGAGCCCCTCAACAAGAACTGGCAGTATACCGAATATCCGCCCAGCCTCATTACAAAACAGAGAGATAGCAATTTGTAATAACAAAGGAAAACAATTTAGAAGACAGAAAAAAAAAAAAAGCAGAGGCCTTCCAAGTGAAAACTTGCTGCAGTATTCAGAGGGGAAAAAAAGGTCATGATTTCAAAATTTCAGCAGTTTTTGTAAGTGGAAAACCAAATGTAAAGATAATGTGGTGGTGGCTTTAGGGAGAAGGTTTGTGCAGAAAGGAAGCATTCCCCGTGCCAATGTAAAACGTATTAGCGGGCAGAGCCACGGACAGGCCCAGAACACATGGTATCAAGCGACGCCCTGCTTGTATGTACAGTGCAAGACAAGGGATATTTTCAGGACAAAAATTCAATTAATGGGGAACCTTATGATCGCAGCTTGTGGGGAATCCTGCAGTACAGCCATCCTCAGAGGCCTAGGAGCTTTCCCCCGTCAAGTCTCACCAGCTACCAAAAGACAGAAAGTCCTTTTTCAAAGCCACGTCTGTGGGTAAAACGGAGCTCTGCCCAAAGGAAACGGCCGCTTATAAGACCGCCTGCATGATACGCAGGTAAGCTTGCACACGTTCCAGGAGATACCTGCGGAAGGTTTCCCCCTTCTGCGGAGTCCTTGGGGATGGAGGAGGGAGAAGGGTTGGAACCTGCACGCGTACTTCTGGATTTTCGAAAGCATGCAGGTAAATGTTCCTGAAAGGTCCCTGCATTCCAATTAGCTGATGTAATTATGTGCGGGTATTGTGTGTGTGTGGCGGGGTTGTCATTTTCAAAGGGGACGTATGCGCATAAGTTCACTTTGAAAACTGGTTTAACTTTAGTGTGACGTGCCAGCATATAAACCTGCCCCCTGCTTTCCACTGGGAGATTATTCTTTCCTCTTGTATTCAGCGATTTTTCAGTTTTGTGAGCTCATTTGTTTTTAGAAGCGGGCACCGTTTAAAAAGAAATAAAAAAGTGACACTACAAGAAGTGCCACAGAAGGATAACTGTGTTGCCTTCAAACTCCTCAATTAAACTCATCTGCAAGCAAGCTGTAAAAAGAGAGTCAGTAAATGTTTCACAGTGACAATGCCTTGTTTCAAAGTGCCCAACTCTCTATTTATTTACTTATTCGTTTTGAAGAAATCAAGAATTCTGGAAGAAAATATCTGGCTTCAGAGCTATTAAAAAATAACTTCTATATACAGGTCAAATTATAGGACCAATGTGCTAAACTTCATTAACATTGGCATAAAAGACAAATGAGATACTGTTAACACAGGCGTTAAATGCAGGCATTACAGCAAAATATTAACACCACCTCCCTGTTCTTTTAGTTAAAGGATCTGTATTAAAGTCTGTGAGCTTTAATGTGGGCTATTTTTTGCTGTGCTAAAGGGTAATAAGCAAGTTAGCATACTTCTACATCATCATTACCTCATTAGCATACATCTATTTATTATATGGTTATATTACTCGCTCTCGTACCATAGTGCTTACAGCTAAGTACACAGTTCTTTCGCGGCTTACATCTATATAAATTGAAGAAATAAGGTAGACAGAGTGGGACAGGATAAGTGTACAATACATTTGATAGAGACAGGATGAGGAGCAAGGTGACAGAACAAAATAAAATAATAATAAAAAAAAAAAGATAGTGTCAAAGAACAGGAATGGTTTGAAGACAAGATTTATAGGATGGAAGGGTAGAAGGGTACTGCATATGATACAAAACATATAAACATATTGCAATGCATAGTACAGCGTAGCAGAAATTATATAAGGCAAGAGGACAGCGTGAAGTCTATGTAGCAGAACATTGAGCATAAGAATTGCCATGCTGGGTCAGACCAAGGTCCACCGAGCCCAGCAGTGAGCTATGATCAGAGAAGCTGCTGGTGGTGGTAGTTGTGGGCGGCAGGGTAGGCTTGGTTTTGTCTTAGTTTGTCGATGGTCAGTCTGGCTTCTGTTAGGAGAGAACTCCAGAGCGGGGGGAGAAACACAGAGAAAACACGCTTGCAAGTCCGGGCCAACCTGGAATATTTGGGAGCAGAGGATCATAGGTGAGCCCCTGTTTCAGACCTGAGCTTCTGAGTGGGGTTGTAAGGGAAACAGGCAGCTTTTTCAGATGCGTTAGGGCCTTATCGTGAGGGATACTGCCCTAACGCACGAGATAACAACCGCACTGCGACATTAAAATTAAAATGAGGGAAAAGGGAGGGTTTAGGGTGGGGTTTGGACAAGGTTAACAAAAGTTTTGGGCCCAGTAGCACTGCGGGCAATAAATGTTTTTACACATTATCGCCGGCAGTAGCATCAGAAATAGCTACACCTTTTGCAGGGGCTCTGGGGGGGGGGGGCGATAGTGCGTGCCGTGGCCACAATCGCAATCACAATGCGGCCGGGTGCACACTATCAATCTGGGCCTTAGGTAGCTAGCATGCTTTAACAGTGCTGTTAATCCATGTTAACAGCAACACAAGTGTTAAATGCCTGCTTTATTTAACACACTTTAATACAAAGGTAGGCAACTCTGTTCCTGGAGTATTACAAACAGGTCTGGTTTTCAGTATATCCACAACAAAATACGCATGAGATATATCTGCACACAATGAAGGCAATGCATACAAATATACCTCATTCCTATTCACTGTGGCTATTCTGAAGCCAGGCCTGTCTGAGGCAGTCCAGGAGCAGAGTTGCCCACCCTGGTTTAGTACATTGGTCCCTATGCTACTTTTATTTATTTATTTATTTATTTATTTAAGGCTTTTATATACCGACTTTCTTGATACAAATCAAATCAACTCGGTTTACATCGAACTAGGCAGTAAATATAACCAAACAACAAGAGACAGTTTGAAGGAGTATAAAGTTACATTATAACAAGGGTGCCTTAACTGGGAGTAGGAAACAAGAAAGGGGGAACGAAGATAAAGTGCAATATACAAGAGAATATGTGAGGGGCAAGGAGCCGTCCTCGTGGTAACTAATAACATGATTAAGTGTTTATTTCCTTACATAATTGCTTAAGACAGTGATATCCCCAAAGCACATGGGTCTCTACTATACAAAATTTGCAGGAAATCTCGTGGCAACAGCTCCCAGTATTCCCTTCAGCCAGCATGGATATCTTTTTTGTAACATCTGAAGATATGCTCTGGGCCAAACTGCTCCAAATATTAATCTATTTACAGGAGGCCACAATACTTTATTTTCAAGGAAGTTTAGCATGTTCTTGATTTGTAATTCTTGGGCACAAAATGTTACATCTGTTTTAACAATCTAAAATAATTCCCTCTGAGAAATGTAGGCCATTTATTTCACTAGCAAAACATTGATTTATTTTGTGGGAAAAAAAAATTACTTTGACACATGGCTTTCATATTAGAACATAAGAAATTACCATACTGGGTCAGACCAAGGGTCTATCAAGCCCAGTATCCTGTTTCTAAAAGTGACAATCCAGGATACAATCCTGGCAAGTACCCAAACACTAAGTAGATCCCATGCTACTAATGCCAGTAATAGCAGTGGCTATTCCTCAAGTCAACCTCATCAATAGCAGTCAATGGACCTCTCTTCCAAGAACCTACCCAAACATTTTTTAAACCCGGCTACACTAACTGCACTAACCACATCCTCTGGCAACAAATTCCAGAGCTTAATTGTGTGTTGAGTGAAAACAATTTTCTTCGATTAATTTTAAATGTGCTACTTGCTAACTTCATGGAGTGCCCCCTAGTCCTTCTATTATCCGAAAGAGTAAATAACAGAATCAAATCTACCTGTTCTAGACCTCTCATGATCTTAAAGACCTCTATCATATCCCCCCTCAGCCGTCTCTTCTCCAAGCTAAACAGACCTAATCTCATAGGCCTTTCCTCATAGGGGAGCTGTTCCATCCCATTTTTCATTTTGGTCGCCCTTCTCTGCACCTTCTCTCCAGGGCAACTATATCTTTTTTGAGATGCGGTGACCAGAATTGTACACAGTATTCAAGGTGCGGTCTCACCTTGGCGCGATACAGAGGCATTATGACATTTTCTGTTTTATTCACCGTTCCCTTTCTAATAATTCCTAACATTCTGTTTGCTTTTTTGACTGCTGCAGCACACTGAGCTGACAAGTTCAATGTATTATCCACTGTGAAGCCTAGATTTTTTTTTCCTGTGAGGTAACTCCTAATATGGAACCTAACCTTCAGAAACACTTTGTAATTTGACATTACCTTCAGGATTCCATGCCAAGTTGTACGTCACAGAACTGAGAAAGAACTGCCCTGTCCTGAGCCATTGATAATTTAGTTGCTAGGGTATAAAATCATGAAACAAAGAAGGATTAGTACTCAGATATAACATTATAAAACCAAGATCAATCAAATGTTCTGTTAATGCAAGTCTGTAAATTTTTCAGTATCACAGATCACGCATGCATCCAAAGTTCCATTTTCTAAAGGGTTGTGTTTCATTAGACAAGGTTCTAATGCTAGGATAATGTACTGCATGGTAGTCACTTACAGATGCTCAAAAAGATACCAACTGGAGCCCGATTAATGCTCAGTTCAGATATGACAAATGACCAATAAAGAAGGTAAATTCAATGATGATCAAATTGCAAGATGAGATGGAAGGAGGAGTAAGCCGTGTCCTTTTGCTATTGCTTTCATCTGATGTCTCTCTCACTTTCATTTCTCCTGCTTACCAATCTACTTATAATGCTTTCAGAAACAGTGTCATGCTGGGTCAGACCATTAAGCCCAGCATCCTTTTTCCGGCAGTGATCATTTTGGGGCACTTGGAAGCCCTTGACAGATCCTCTCTGTTTACCCACAGAAGTAAGAGGTGATGAAGATGACTGCACATAGCTAAGCTGTCAGCCAAGGGTTCATGTTTCTTTAGTCTTTTACTTTTACTTTTTTTTTTAACGTTTTGCCTCACATTAGCTCATGGGAATGCTCTGGTTGGCCCCATTGATGCTTTTGTTGTTAGACCCACAGCAGCAGCTGTGCCGAAGACCTCTGGAGGGGCATTGCTGGGTTCCTCGGAAGGGGAACAGGAGTTTCTTGGATCCCCAGACACACAAACACAGCCTGAACCATGAGAAATAAAACGACAAAGGATGGCATCACTTTCCATGTAGCTCCATGATATCACAAGCAGGACCATCAGTCTGAATTTTCAGCAGTCGCTGCAAGCCTTGGAAGCCAAAGGCTGAAGTGCGGACAGTTGATGAACAACTGGAGATGCTGTCCATTAGGCAAGGAGTGGGAGGGGGATTTGAGAGCCAGGATCCTTCTGTATGACTTCAGGGTTACCAGTACTAATAATCTGAGCCAAGGTTTGTTACATTGGAGGGAATTTGGGAGGCTATCACTGCTTTGTTGTTACACAAGGCAACTTCTCTCTCAGCAGCATGATTTTTGATCAGTTACCCAAAATTGTGAGGATATTTTACTACATGAGCAGAAGCTGGTCAACGTGGAACCCGAAGTGAATGCTTTGCAGGAGTCTGGTGGCTCTTTCAGTGTGTGTCACGTTTTTCTTAAAAATAAGGTTTAAATGTTGGAAAATGTTGTTTGTCAAAGGAATATTAGGCTTATAAACTTTGCTAGATAAAAATGACCACCACCTTAGGATATGTTGAAAAAAGTATGTAGTGGGGATGCTTAAAAACGCCAGAAAATGGCTAACCTCCTGTTTCAAGAGCATTCTACTTACCACCTTATAAAGAAGAGAGAAGGAACTGGTTCTAAAGATTCTTTGTGCTACTTCCTTTGATGTGCTGAACTTGATGGCTTATTTGGAAAAAATCAATATGGACAGACTGTGAACTAAGGAAGCCGGGATTCAAACCCTGCCGATACTCCTTGTAACATTGGGCAAGTCACGTCACTTTCCGCATTGCCTCATATGAGGTACAAACCTAAGACCCTATTTACTAAGCATTTTTCCCATAAACAGAAAATGGGACAAAACCTTTAGAATGTGAACCCTCTGGGAGAGATCTGCTTTGCGGTGGCTGACCAATCATGAAAGGCAGAATATACAGTTATAAAAAAAAAAAATCAAAAAAAAAAAATCAGTGGATGAAAAATTCTTTTAGGAGAATTTTCTTTCATAATAAGGAAGTTCCCTTTTCCAATTTGAAGGTGCATATGTTCCCCAATTTTGCTAAGGCAACCAGACCAAGAGGAGAAGATTTTTATTGATGAGAACAGAAGTCTTTGAATTGGGAATGCTGTATTGGTTAAATTTTCCATGCAGACGTGTAGTTAAAAATAACGCTATTGCGTGCATCCTGCTAAATTTTTAATTACCAGAGAAGTTCAAAGATCCCCCATCTGTTTCTTCTTCCCCTGTTGAAGTGTCATCCCCAGGAGACTGAATATCACACTTAGATAGAATTATAATTTCTCATTAGGCTTTTTCTTTTTTGTGGTACCTGCAGTATATTTCTCTTTGGAATTGTGATTTGGTTTTTGATGAGTTGCCAGCGTGACAGCAAGGAGATGACATGTCTTTGTCTTTTTATTTTCGTGATTTCTCAGCATTGTCAGATTTTTTTTTCTTGGATGCAAATATAAAATTTCAATAAGCATGAAAATGAAAAAAAAAAAAAAGTTAGCCAAATGTAACTGGCTCTTAACTATGAATGGACCCATCTTCCAAAAGTTTGTCTGAACCGTTTTTTGGTTTTTTTTTTACTACTAACTTTGACCACATTGTACAGACAATAAATCTTTTAAATTGTGCACTGACTGAAGAAATGTTTTCTTAAATTTGTTTTAGGTCACCTAGGATAGTTTGATTTCCTCCCATTTCTTGTACTGAGGTTGGTACCTCACCTCCTCAATATAAGTTAAAGCTCTATGCCTTGCAACAGGCACCTTTTATTGTTTAAACATGTTACTCCACACAAACTTGGGCAAGAGGATTTTGAGACAAATGTAATAAAGCAATAGCTAAAATGGAGACAGTCACAATCCTAAGTAGCATTTTGTGCTTCTGGTGACATTCTCAAACTACTCAACCACCCATGCTGTGATCTATGACTCATTAGAATCCCGTGATATCTAACAATCTCAGATCAGCCAAATAGCCATGACTAGTACTCGTGATTTAAACACCAGCTCTAAGCCAGTATTCGCTAGGGGTGTGCAGGGGTAAAAAAATGTTTTGTTTTTCATTACATTTTTGGGGTCCCCCCCATGAATTTCACTTTAATGTTTATTTTGTATCTTTAGGTTAAAAACAACAAAATAAACTTTAAAAAAAACACAAAACAACAAAAACACAAAACAGGAAAAAACAAGAAACTGGACCTCCCATCCCCACCACCTCAAAAATGCCAGGGCCAGGGCCAGGATCCTCCCCAGCCCCCACTTACCCAGTCTGGGGGTGGGGGGGGGGATCTCTGGCAAGGCCTAGGCCATGACCTCAACCTATGCAAATCAAGGCACGGTGGTCTGGTCCAGATGCCCAGGCCTAGGCCCGATGCCAGGGCCTCAGCTAAGTCCCGATGCCTGGGCATCAGCCTAGGCCAGAGCCTGGATACAGGCCCAACACTGGATCCAGAGACAGGGTCCCAATGCCTGGGCTTTGGCCCAGGTCCAGGCCCAATGTTGGGGCCTTGTCTAAAGGCCATATCCCAACACCTAAGTCCCGATACCTGGGCCTTGGCCCAATGCCAGGGACTGGCCTAAAAGCTGGGTTCAGATGTCTGGGCCTTGGCCCAAGGTCAGACCCAGTCCCGGAGGTAGGAGAGTCTTCCTTCTTTTTGAAATGATGCCATTCGCTAAGGATGTGCTGGAGGGCACCATTTTGCTGTATGGGCCCCTGCGTCGGGCCTGGGCCCGGGTTCTGGTTTAGGCGAGGCCCAGGCAGCGGAACCTGACCATTGAGACCTGGTCTCAACCCTACAAGCCCAAGAAAAGATCAGATTTTCAATCCAATTTCCTGGGCTCATATTTGATTACAGTCCAATAAAACGCTTCCTGGATAAGAGGCAGTGCTTTGGATAGCAATCATTGATTGAGATTATTTTGACACATGCGATATTATTCACCTCATTTTCCTTCAGATTATCTATGGTGAAGGGAAGACATGCCACTGCTTAATATACAACTCCTGCCAACCATCTCAATTACAGATTTTTTGGTGCCTTCAAGTTGGCCTCGCAAGTTAGATTAGCTAGACATGTATGTAAAAATTGCGTCAAATACTTGTTAATTTAAAATATACATGTGCAGCCTTAGAGGTCCTACTATTGAAGTTTGTATTTAGAAAAGAGTAGCTGTCTTTGTTTAAATAAAATACAGTTCTGAAATTTTGCTTTGAATAGCAGTACATTAATCTAGAACATGAATTTCAAAGCCTGAAAAGAAAACAATGAAAAGAAAGCATTTCAAATTAAAAGTCCTCATTTCAGACAGATTAAGTTTGTGCTTAAAAAATGTGTCCTACATTCTAGATCTCATGGAGTACTTACACAGTTTCTCTTGTGAGAGTTTATGCCCAGGGGTTCAAAAATGCAAACAGTATTTCCATACGATGCTGCAATCTGAAATCAAATAAACAGGACTTCAATAGTCTAGAATATCTTTTACATTTTTGGATCTCCACTAATTGCACTTGGATCACTATAAGCACAAAAGGCATATGAATCTCTTATCAATTTCCCAGGAAACTTAGCAGTGGAAGATAATATGCAGGAGGTGCTTCGCTTTGTACTCAATTTTAAAATTTCCCCTACCATTTAGAAGCCCAATCCCCCAGTCTCACAAACTTGCTCTGCAAATGCTTGCAATCTGTTTATGCTTTAACTAATTTGAATAATTTTGTGCTGTGCATAAATTTGATTGGCTCACTCTTTACTTCCTTTTCCAGATCATTAATTGTGAAGTGTGTCCTACTGATGATTTTGTTTCCAGTTGTAATCTGCCTTGAACCTTTTGTCCATAAGGCAGAATAGAAATTGCTTTAAATAAATTAAAATGTACAGACATCAGAACCCCACTATTTTAACTCTCTCCACTGGGAAAAATGATTACTTAGTCCTTCTCTGTTTAACCAGTGACCGATCCACAACAGGAGACTACCTCCTATTTAAAAAAAAAAAAAAAAGGAATTATATCAAGATAAATGGAAATTAAGGGAAAAAAATATCCCAAAAAATTCAATTATACATTTATCTTGAAAATTAGTCCACCATTATTGGGAGAGGAGTATAAAGGAGAGCAAAAAAAAAAAAAAAAAAAAGGTGATAATCCAATGAAAAATGTGGTTAGTATGTAGATGGTATCATGTCATACACTGGACAATTCAGCTTTCCCTAGAGATTAATTACTCCTGCAAGGTAAGACTAGGAGGCACAATCACAACAATCTTTACAGATGCAAAAAACATTTTCTTATCAAGTAATATTTGGATATTTCTCAACTTCTGGAAAGCTCAGAATCTAATGCCTCTAAAATAGCAACCTTATTGGTTCAGTTGGCTCTTGATACTGATAGAGTTTTTCTACTTAGGCATTTTTTGAAACATCATGATGCATTATTTAAGGGCCGCAAGATACTGATGTTTCCTGATGTTGCTTATGTTACACTAGGAAACAGTTTCTGACCCAAGCTGCTGCAGATGGCTGTAAATCAGTGGAAATGATGCTGCAGGATCCTCCTCTCTCCAATGGTGCCTATTAGGGGAGACCTCTCCTCGAGGGGAAGAGACCTACACTTCTGGGAAGGTTGTTGGGCTCTCTCCCACCAGCAAAACATCCAATGAAGTCATCACCAGGGTTGAAGCAACTACCTCTCAGGCCATGAAGGCATCTATGGGACCTTGTACTGATGTTGCAGAAGCCTCAGGTAAAGAGGAGAACACAAGATTTTCCCTTTCGCTTCACTATACTGGATGAGTGCAACGTTCACACAAGTCTGCCATCTTAACTCCTCCCCTTCCTCCAAAATGTGTAAATTCCACACCATCCCACGACGTTTTAATCTCTTTTGGTGACTCTCATAAGGGACTATCAAATACTTTCTAAAAATCCATATGTGCTAATTCGACCAACTCAGTTTTATCCACATGCATAGTTACTCCCTTGAAGAATTCTAATTGGCTCATAAGGCATGAGCCCCCCTATGCTAAATCCATGCCATCTCTTCTCCATTAAGCAATATTTATCCATATATCCAGTAATTATTTTCTTAATCATGGTTTCCACCCCGGATGACCCCCGAAGCCCTTTTGAGACATGCAAAATATCAAGAATGCCTTATATATGCAGCTTGTCTGTTGGTGACCTAGTTTCTACTATGCTGTACTACTCTGTATGATAAGGGCTATTAGTCCCTGTAGTCAGACATAATAGGGTTAAAATCAGACCAATCACAGTGCACAGACACTGGCAGAGCAGTCTATGCTGAAGTACTGACAGCCACGAGGCAGAAAGTGAAATCCCGTCCAGAGAAGAAAGTCACTTCCACACGTGGGCAACCTGAATGCACCTTTCCTTCTTGTCAATAATTGCCAACATATTAAAAGTGATAATCCTAAAAATCAGACTAATTTGTGGGCCATGAAGACCAAAGTTGAGAGCTGCAGTATGAGAATTTAACATTTCTGAAAGCTCATTATCCATAGCCAGGCCCAATAGAAGGAAGCTAAGTAACTGAAGGCACCTATCTGCAGACCCCTATCAGAACCCCATTGCTGATAGCATCCTAGTTCGGTGCATATAACTGAACCCCTACTCTTAGAGAAGGGGCTGTTTTTTTATTCAAAAAGTGTAAAATTACAACAAAACATAAAGCAGACTCCAGAAATAAAGCAACAGAGCTAATAAACAAGAAAGTTGATTTCTTATAGAATCTATGAGATTCTGTTTTAAAGAGAATCTGAAACATTTAGATACAAAAGATAAAGTTAAGCTAGACTAGAAAAACAAACAAACTGTATTTAGACTAGTCATTGTTAGGAACAGTATTTGAGTTTCTTTAACGCTAGCATCTACCTTTGAAATGAGCTCTATGCAGGATATATCTCTGGTGTACCCTGTTTCCAAAACGTCTGACTCCTGGCCCGGTGTCTGAACAATTCTAAGACCAAACCCAATGTATTTGAAAATAACAATAATAATGGGAAAATCAAAAGAACATTCTGACCTCCCAAAGCATTAGGTCCAAGCTAAATGTCATTCGTCATCATCATCTTTGTTGCCAAAATTGTTTTAGCACCCCTGTAATGGATAAGGGTTTTGATCCGAATGGCTTTCCCTCTCACAGATATATTGGGATAATCTCTCTGTAACATCACATTAGGAACGTCATCATCCCTACAAGCTATATATAGGATCACGGAATCATGCCATCTTTCCTGGTACCTCTGAGAAAAAAAAATAACATTCTTGCAGTACAGTTCTTTTTTTATTTTTTTTATTTTACTTTATTTAATATTCTCCGAATCTATCCCGTAAAGCAGTGGATGGGAGATAATGAATGCAGTCTCGCATGTTTGCCACCACTTTCAGCCTATGAGGAGGGGTATATAGTACAAGCTAGTCACATGAAGCCACAGTGATGTAAAAAGAAGACATCATCTTGCTGCATGCCTAATTTGTAATTTTATGCTGGTGCATTAATTTGGAACCAAAAATATGGCTAGAGCTCCTCTCATCCTAGTTACAATGCCAACAAATAAAAATTTGGTGCTAAAGAAACAGTTAAAGGGAACACAGCAAGAAGAGAGACGCGGGAAAAGAAAGGGACCATCGGCCAGAATCACTTATCATAGAACCTTGAGCCATTTTTAAAGCTACAGGACCGCTTTGGAAGAGCAGTTTCCACAATTCTGCCTCTGTGCTGGACGAGTAGTCCTCCTACTCGCACAGTAGATTAAACTTCTGGACAAGAGTAGGAGGCACTGCTGCTGTAATTCCTTTCTCTGCCATGAGCAGGGCAGTCTCCCAGAATAAGCCTTAGCCTTCATAAACATAAAAGTATATGTACGTCATGAAACATTAGAAATGACCACATCAGTCGGCATGCACCATGACAGACACTGTCCAGACAACTGGTAAAAGATCTGGCAAGCAGACAAGCTGTATGTCCCAGCATTATGCACTTTCACTCTTTAATCTGTAAACACCCTAAGAGGGTTGGAAACCGTTTTTCTGCATTGTCACCAGGGGAGCTGTGCAAGGCTGCAGAGGATTCCTTTCTTACAAATTGCTAAATTGTAACAATGTACAACCTCCATCGGAGTAGTTTCACTGTAAAAGTCCTTTAGATACTTCTAGATCAGGAAAATTAAGCTTATTAAACTGGCAGGTATGAGTAGTTGTGCCTCTCGTTACTAAAATATAATCTTAGGTTATTTCACAGATAAGGGTTTCAGAACACATTAAATGTAAACTCTGGTACCAGGTTTCAAACCACTTATTTGGATTATTTCTATATTCTTTTCAGCTTCAATATAATACTTCAGAAACTGTTTTGGGGTTTTTTTTAAAGTTAACTTCAGACAATTACCACTTTACATTCTTTTCTCCTCTATGTTTAATGTAAATTGTTACACTGTTCAAACTTTAATTATAATAATTGATTCTTTTGAATTTTATCATTTCAGGTCATCACTTCAAAAATATAAATATTTTCCAGATAAGTATATAAGGTGTATGTTACTTGACTAACCCTTTACTAATGTGTCTATTTTTCTCTGTCTTAGATAATTAGTGTTTGCAATTAAAAATGTCTTTTGTATTCCTCATTTTTAAAGATGGCACCGGCCATCCAGTGCTCTTACCATGTGACAGGGGCCGGCCAATGGCACGGATACCCTGTCACATGGTAAGGGCAAAGGCCCATCGGCGCCATTTTTATTAGTGGCAGCCAACGGCCCGAGAGCAGGAGATCGCTCCCGGGACCACCACTGGACCACCAGGTAATTTAAAATGTTTTGGAGAGGGGGAGGGGAAGCTAAGGGACCTGTTTTGAAGGGTCAGGGTGGGTTTTTTGTTTATCGGCTCGGGCACAGCCGATAAAAAAAAACCCGTTCGGGCCGCACGAAAAAAAAATTCACAATGTGAATCAGAACCGGAACCGATTCCGGTTCCGATTCACATCTCTACTAAGCTTGCGTACACTACACTGTTTGATAGTGTGGACAGGAACACAAACTCTTTTCTTGACCTTGTCGTCTCCGGGAACAGTTGTGTTTCCTACTATGCGATCTTAAACAAATTAACAAAAGAAACTAGCTTCCTAAGACTGCCAAGCTTCCACAGACTAATATGTTGCCCTGCACTTCGTCATCTTTGTGTACTTGTAATCTAATTAATTTCAAAAATAAAGGTTCCCTGTTATAGAGTCCATCAAGCTAGGGAAAGAGAACATAATAGAAATTTCATCTCTGTGAGACTTTCCACACTCCAAATGATGTCAAATCTCCACCAAGGTGTACTGTGCTGTTCGTATATCTCACTCTACATGCAAAACTGGCCCCTAAATCACCACCTAACCTCGACCTATTAGATGGCCCTCCTATAGAGATATAAATAGGTGCACACAGGGAGGCCCTCCCCAGAGATGCTCTCTCTCTCTCTCTCTCTCTCTCCCTCCTCCACTCCTTCTCCCCTCTCCTCCCCTGCCCCCCAAGCCCAGAAATGGCCAAAATGCAATTCTAAAAATTTATCGGGAATTGCCTTATGGCCATTTCGGGCATATTGCACAGCCTAACGCCAGGAAAAAAGGTGTAGTTATTTCCGGAGTTAAAACCGTGCAATAGCATGCCAGAAGTCTAAGAAGTAGGATGGGAGAGTTAGAGTGTATAGCAGCAAATGATGAGATTGACATAACTGGCATCACAGAGACTTGGTGGAAGGAGAATAACCAATGGGACAGTGCTATATCAGGGTACAAATTATATCGCAATGATAGGGAGGATCACCTTGGTGGGGATGTGGCACTTTATGTCCGGGAGGGTATAGAGTCCAACAGGATAAAGATCATACAAGAGACTAAATGCTCAGATGAATCTATATGGGTAGAAATCCAATGAGTGTTGGGTAAGAGTATAATGATAGGAGTATACTACCGTCCACCTGGACAAAATGGTCAGACAGATGATGATGAATTGCTAAGAAAAATCAGGGAAGCTAACCAATTAGGCAGTGCAATAATAATGGGAGATTTCAGTTACCCCAATATTGACTGGGTAAATGTAACATCAGGACTTGCTAGAGACAAAGTTCCTGGATATAATAAATGACTGCTTCATGGAGCAATTGGTTCAGGAACCAACAAGAGAGGGAGCTATTTTAGATTTAATTCTTAGTGGAACGCAGAATTTGGTGAGAGAGGTAACGGTGGTGGGGCCACTTGGCAACAGTGATCATATCATGATCAACTTTAAACTAATAACTGGAAGGGGACAATAAGTAAATCTGCAGCTCTAACACTAAACTTTCAAAAGGGAAACTGATAAAATGAGGAAAATAGTTAGAAAAAACTGAAAGGTGCAGCTGCAAAGGTTAAAAGTGTTCAACAGGCTTGGACATTGTTTAAATATACAATCCTAGAGGCGCAGCCCATATGTATTCCACACATTAAGAAAGGTGGAAGGAAGGCAAAACGATTACCATCATGGTTAAAAGGTGAGGTGAAAGAGGCTATTTTATCCAAAAAAAAATCCTTCAAAAATTGGAAGAAGGATCCATCTGAAGAAAATAGGATAAAACATAAGCATTGTCAAGTTAAGTGTAAAACATTGATAAGACAGGCGAAGAAAGAATTTGAAATGAAGTTGGCCATAGAGGCAAGTAACCTATCATTAAAATCATCCATTGTACCTGAAAACTGGAGGGTAGCCAATGTAACCCCAATATTTAAAAAAGGCTCCAGGGGCGATCCGGGTAACTATAGACCAGTGAGCCTGACTTCAGTGCCGGGAAAAATAGTGGAAACTATTCTCAAGATCAAAATCGTAGAGCATATAGAAAGACATGGTTTAATGGAACACAATCAACATGGATTTACCAAAGGGAAGTCTTGCCTCACAAATCTGCTTCATTTTTTTTTGAAGGGGTTAATAAACATGGATAAAGGTGAACCAGTAGATGTAGTGTATTTGGATTTTCAGAAGGCGTTTGACAAAGTCCCTCATGAGAGGCTTCTAAGAAAACTAAAAAGTCATGGGATAGGAGGTGATGTCCTTTCGTGGATTCCAAACTTGTTAAAAGACAGGAGAGAGAGAGTAGATTAAATGGTCAATTTTCTCAGTGAAAAAGGGTAAACAGTGGAGTGCCTCAGGGATCTGTACTTGGACCGGTGCTTTTCTATATATATATATGATCTGGAAAGGAATACGATGAATGAGGTTATCAAATTTGCGGATGATACAAAATTATTCAGAGTAGTTAAATTACAAGCAGATTGTGATACATTACAGGAGGACCTTGCAAGACTGGAAGATTGGGCATCCAAATGGCAGATGAAATTTAATGTGGACAAGTGCAAGGTGTTGCATATAGGGAAAAATAACCCTTGCTGTAGTTACATGACGTTAGGTTCCATATCAGGAGCTACCACCCAGGAAAAAGATCTAGGCATCATAGTGGATAATACTTTAAAATTGTCGGCTCAGTGTGCTGCAGCAGTCAAAAAAGCAAACAGAATGTTAGGAATTATCAGGAAGGGAATGGTTAATAAAATGGAAAATGTCATAATGCCTCTGTATCGCTCCATGGTGAGACCACACCTTGAATTCTGTGTACAATTCTGGTCGCCGTATCTCAAAAAAGACATAGTTACGATGGAGAAGGTACAAAGAAGGGCAACCAGTGGAGTTCCACTAATAATGGTGTAACCTGATCCTTTCTTTTTACTCCATTCCACCGCATCAGTCAGACGCCCCAGAGCAAAGTCAACATGACCGAGAAAAACAGAACTGTGAGTACACTGTTTTAAACGTGCTTGCTGGGCAGACTGGATGGGCCATTTGGTCTTCTTCTGCCGTCATTTCTATAAAGGGGATGGAACAGCTCCTCTATGAGGAAAGGCTGAAGAGGTTAGGGCTGTTCAGCTTGGAGAAGAGACGGCTGAGGGGGTATATGATAGAGGTCTTTAAGATCATGAGAGGTCTTGAACGAGTAAATGTGAATCGGTTATTTACACTTTCGAATAATAGAAGGACTAGGGGGCATTCCATTAAGTTATCAAGTAGCACATTTAAAACTAATTGGAGAAAATGCTTTTTCACTCATCGCACAATAAAGCTCTGGAATTTGTTGCCAGAGGATGTGGTTAATCCAGTTAGTTTAGCTGGGTTCAAAAAAGGTTTGGATAAGTTCTTGGAAGAGAAGTCCATTAACTGCTATTAATCAAGTTTATTTAGGGAATAGCCACTGCTATTAATTGCATCAGAAGCATGGGATCTTCTTAGTGTTTGGGTAAATGCCAGGTTCTTGTGGCCTGGTTTGGCCTCTGTTGGAAACAGGATGCTGGGCTTGATGGACCCTTGGTCTGACCCAGCATGGCAATTTCTTATGTTCTTATGCTATCGCACGGTGCAATATTGCCCCTCATTTTACTAAATCCCGCCCAAACTCCTCCCTGATCCAACCCCTCTAAAAAATTTGCATTTGTGCCATGCGTTATCATTCATAACACATGCGTTAATTCGTTATCGTGTGCATTAAATTGCCATAACATATTTTGATGAATGACCCTGTAAGAAAGCAGAATAATTTCTATAGTTCAGCTGGTTTTTACATTTAAGCTGACTAAAAATAATTTATCTTGTCAGTATTAAAACATTAATAATTCTCATTCACTCTCAATTAATGTTTACTAATTATTAATTACTAATTATTCTGTTTACTAATGTTTACTAATTATTTCTAGTGTGTTTTTCACTCAAAAGGGGCTTCTGTAACAGAGCTCAGCAGCGCAGTTCTTCTCTGACACCTTTCCTAGCACAGCACTACTCTCTGCTTAACTATCATTGATAGGAATACTGGATATAATATTATTGCTTCATTGATATTTATTTAAAAACTTTTCTATACCGTCGCTAAGTTATGTACCATCGCAACGGTTTACAAACAAACAAGCACAAAATAAGGTATGTATAGGTAGGTTATCGTACATTTTAACAGGTGCCAATTAAGTACGGTTACAGACTCATTAATAAAATCAATGTTTGAGTAGTGATGGTCAAGTCCAGGCATATTATTGAGTTACTCTTTATTTTAGTTTACTTCATAGCTGTATTAACATGCATTTTTAATAATGTCGTGTTGTTTATTCTCAACTGCGCTTCTCTGACTTGCTTTCTCTCTACCCTCCCGTTTCTTTAGGAAAGGCTTGTTTAAAGAGCCATGTCTTTAAGGTTTTCTTAAAAGATTTGATATCACTCTGTAATCTGATTTCAGTGGGCATTGTGTTCCATAGATTAGGCCCTGCCAGCGATAAGGCCCTTTCTCTTACTTGGGTTAGTTTTGCTGATTTTACTGAAGGAACTGTTAGTAGTGCTTTGTTAGCTGAGCGAAGGTTTCTTTGTGGGACATGGACTCGTAGGGCTGTGTTTAGCCAGTCTGGTTCTTTATCATAAATTAGTTTGTGTATGGTGCATAAGGCCTTGTATTTTATCCTGTATTCGAAAGGCAACCAATGTAAGTCTGCTAATGTTTCAGTTATATGGTCCCTCCTTTTTTTTCCCGTCAGTATTCTGGCTGCAGTATTTTGAAGTGGTCTTATTGATGTGCTGGGGAGTCCTAGTAAGAGTGCATTGCAGTAATCAGTGCTGGAAAAAACAAGTGTTTGTAAAACTGCTCTGAAGTGGGCAGGTGCGAGTAATGGTTTCAATCTTTTTAGGACCATAAGTTTTGCGTATCCTTCCCTTACTTTTAAGGATATGTGTTGCTTTAGATTGATTTCTGAATCCATTGTTACTCCCAGATTTCTTACTTTTTCGGCTAGTTCTATTTTCTGGTTATTTCTTAGAGTTATTAGGTTTTTAATAATTTCAGTATGCTTTCTTTCAAGGTGTAGGAATTCAGTTTTGTCAATGTTAATAACCAGTTCCATTTGGGTTAGTTGTTTTATTATGTCTAGGTACATGTTTGCTAGCCCTAGTGTTTTTTCAATTGTGTCATATATTGGTAGAATTAACGGAATGTCATCTGCGTCGATGTAATGTATTATCCCTAGGCCTACCAGCAGATGGCATGGGGCAGCATATATATGTTAAAGAGGGTGGCAGACAAAGCTGAACCCTGAGGTACTCCGGTTTCAAGTTTAAATTTTTCTGATAGAGTGTTTTTTATCTGGACTTGGAAGAACCTATTGCTGAGGTATGATCTGAACCAATATAGAAAAGTACCTTTCCCACCTATGATAGCACCTATAACAAAGGATCCTAATAAAAACCGATTAGCTCAGTTAATTAAAGGAAAAAATTAATTAGTTTAAAATCTGTCTTCAAATATATAAATTTATCAAAACAAAATTATGCTTTGTCTAAATTTGTATAATCACTCCAAGCCTCCTCACAGCTGAGTGACCAGCGTTCCATTGCCATGGTGACTCCTAGGAAACGGCTTCCATAGATAATTGTTGCTATGCCTCATCAGCTGTTGGACCTCCTTTTTGATGGTCCCAGCCTTGGAGTTTAAAATAAAATATAATAAAATCATTAAATAAAATATATTTCTTACCCAAAATAATCACAATCACTCCAAAACCATTTATTCTCACTCACAGATACCCTAAAAAGTCACCTATTATTTTTAAAAAAGTCCCCTGCGCTTCTCTGTATCAACGTTCTATTTTTTATAATAATTTTCTTCAAGAATAACTTTCAAGGAGCTCCTTTATTTTCTTCTGTGGTTTCCCTGGTGATTTACTTGCTTTATTGAGGCATTCCATTCCATTTCAATGAGGTGTCGGGGCTCTGGGTACAACAGGACGCACAACAAATTTATAAAACATTTTTTCATTTAAAAAATGGTCTTAACCAATTTCTCTAGGTGCCTTCACATGACCACCATCATCAAATATCTTATTTTATTTAATTTATATGGTCTTTAGAATCCTGTGGCAGCTGGGATTTTAAAGTGCTTATTGGGATTCAGAATTTCCTTATATCTGCCATCGAAAACGCTGGGTTTCTATAACACAAAATTGCACATTTCTCCGCCACCCCCCCCCCCCCTTTTTTTTTTTTAACAACTTAAAAGGTGCTCTCAGGCATCTCTCCGCGAACCACCCGCTGACGTCACCGATGTCGTCATCGGCGGGTCTTCGGCACCAACATCACGTTGCACCGGGACTTGCCTAAGGACCAGGTGCCATGATTTCCCCCCTCAGTAATGCAGCGGCAGCCCTGCTATTCCCGCGGTGACGTCGTTGTTTATTTAATTCCTGTTCCGCCCTGCAGTCCCTTGTGATTTGGAGCAGCCGTGGCAGTCTCATCGCTGCCTGCTGTGGGTCCCGAGGCACGTGCGGCTCTTCTCTTCAGTGCCGCGAGAGTTCTCAGGCTCCCACGGCACTTGAGCAGCCCCGGTGAGCTTGGCTGCAGCATCGGGGAAGCCTGGAGAGATAGCAATCAGCTGATCACTCTGGCTACCGGACGCTGCTTGCCTCTGCTCCCGCTCGCGGCTTTCTGCCATCCTCAATTTAAAATGTGGCAGATGTCGTTTAAACAGAGCCCAACTCCTCCTCTCTCCCGGTCTTTAAAAAAAAAAAAAAAGTTGCATCCAAGATCCTTGGCCTCCCGGACAACCCCAAACCCTTTAGGCCTTCTGAAAATAAAAATAATTTAAAAAAAATCAGGATGTTTTTACTGGGCCTCCAGACTCACACTACAGCATGCAGGTAATTTATAATGTTTTTATTCTCTCTCTTTTTTTTTTTTAATCTGCCTACAACTCCATTTGTTATTGCTGGGGGAATTCTGCGCTACTGTGGAGCACAGAATTCCTGCAGAAATTCCCCTCCTACGCCGAGGCTGTCCTGCTTACGGCGAAGATGGAGAAGGCCCCGGCGTGCCACGAGCAGAGGCAGTACCACTCGCAGCAAAGATGAAGCAGCCCAGGCGTGCCACGAGCAGAGGCTGTCCCGCTCACAGTGAAGATGGAGTAGGACCTAGTGAGAGTGAGTTAGTGTGTGTGTGTGTGTGTGTGGATGCCAGAGAGAGGGAGCCTATGTAAGGAGATTGTGAAGGAATGTTTATTACATGAGTGAGAGATTGGGAGCTGGTGTGTGTGAAAAAGGGATTGTGTATATGTGAGGGTTCTTGTTTGAGGAGCCTGTGTGAGGGTGTGTGTATTTGTGAAAAAGAGCCTGTTTGAAGGGTTGTATGACAGAGACATAGGTAGCCACTGTGAGGGTGTATGTGTGTGAGAGAGAGAGGGAGTCTGTATGAGAGGGAGTATATGTGCACGTGCCTGCGTGTGCATGTGTGAGAGAGAGAGAGAGACAGATACACACACACACAGAGCCTGTGTGAGGGGTCAAACTGGGAGTGGAGATAGAATGGAAGGGATTGAGCCTAGAGGGGGAGGGGAGAGATAGTGGCAGGTGGAGGAGTTAGGGCCTGAGAGGGCAAAGTGAAAGGCCTGGCCAAGGGAGTAGATAGAAAGGTGGAAGAGACACACTTACAGTGAACTTCTTGGGAAATTCTGCTGAAAATGTTTGACTCTGCATCTTTAATAACTTTTTTCTGTATTACATTTTAAATTAAAGACTATCATGTATATTGTGTTATTTTGACTAATATAAAGTGTGCAGAATTTTAACATTTTTTGTGCAGAATTCCCATAGGATAGACCCTTTCATTGCATAGGGCTGTTATAAAAATAATTTAATCAGTACAATTAGTACTTCTTCATCAATGCTGGAATTACTGCAGGCACAAACATTACTTGAAATAAAATGAAAGAAGCCTGAATACAATGCCATACTGCATACGACTGAACAGAAATGGCTGGCCCCAAGCAAGTTATGTTGTCTATGAAACATAATGAAGTACAGGAGAGCACCTTTCATCTGAAGGCTCATTAACTGGAAACTTCCACAGACGGTGTGGGGGAACCTTCTTTTGTTCGAAAGAGGGGATGCCCTGCAGCAACTCGTGCTCAATCTGCCTGTCCTCAGGCACCATGGCCCAACCCATCCCAAACACTTTTCTGGCTCGCTGATCCTACCGCCCCTTCCTCCCATCAATGAGCACCAATGGTACTAACAATCCCCCAGGGCAGGGGGTGGTCTGCTGAGGCAGTCTGCCTTCTGATTAGCTTTAACGTTTTCTGTTAATATAGTTACTGGAAATGCTGGTGTATCATATTTAGGGTAGGCAATTTTCAAATAAATTTAATGCAGTTATTTTTTATTTATTCTATTTGATCATTTTATTTCCTTCTGTCATTGAAAAAAAAAAGAAAAACAAATGTAAATCAATTTTATTTAATGCTCTTTTACCTATGTTGCTAGAATCAAGCTCTGTTGGTCAATCTTCATTGTAAACATACATCGCTTTGATTTATAATTATGTGATTCAACTATACTAAGAAGAACATGCCATACTGGATCAGACCAAGGGTCTATCAAGCCCAGTATCCTGTTTCCAACAGAGGCCAATCCAGGCTATAAGAACCTGGCAAGTACCCAAAAACTAAGTCTATTCCATGTTACCGTTGCTAGTAAGAGCAGTGGCTATTTTCTAAGTCAACTTAATTAATAGCAGGTAATGGACTTTTCCTCCAAGAACTTATCCAATCATTTTTTAAACCCAGCTACACTAACTACACTAACCACATCCTCTGGCAACACATTCCAGAGTAATGGTGCGTTGAGTGATAATGTTAACTGCTGACCAAATTTTGATCTGCTCATGTCATCATCTTGAGTGTCTCCTCAATTTCTAGCTGACCTTAGCCTTGGAGTTAAGCAGAGGTTTATCATCACCATCAGGTTCCTGTGGGCCCTGACAACAGCCTGGTACCACAAACACTGCAGCTTCTCCAATTCCAAGGGTTTTGTACCCATCAGAAGAGACACCAGTGTGTGGAAGCCTGACATTTCAACTTTTAAACAAGCACAAAACCCAGAGCTTCCATGATCTGAGGCCCATGATCTGTATAGCATGATCTGTATAGCAAAGAATCAAGGAGATCCCCTCTACAAAAAGCAATCCAGAAGACTCAGGTCCAAGGGGCAGACTTCACTGAGGACCTGATCAAATGCATAACTTAACTTGCAAAACAGTAATTCTGCTTTTTTTTTTTGGTCAAGAAAAAAATGTTTCTCATGAAAGTTAATTTTTCAATTTTAAAGATTCTGACTTTCAAGACATGCAGTCGAAAAACAGATTCACAGGTCAAAAAGCAGAAAATGGGCAGAGAGATTGGTGGCCAAGATGGCGTCAGAGAGACGTGGGTTTGTGAAGCTCCTGAAGCGCTGTTGATTTGTATGGTATTTTTTCTTGTTTGAATGCCTCAGAGAGATGCCACATTCGAAGCGCAAAGGCCGGGTGAGAGACCCCTTCAAGACCTGTGCTAATTCAAACAACGCTGATGGGCTTCCAGCCTCAGTCGGAGGCAACAGCCCCGGAGAATCCCGCTGAGCAGCAAGGCAAAGAGCAAGCGCCTCTGCTCCAAGGAGATGTCACACTTAGTCCCGGGGCTCCAACAACCCCTACTCCACCAGGTGACACTGATACCGCTGCTGACCCAGGCTCTAGACTAGGATGGATGGCGTCTTTAGAAATGAGCCCTATCGGGGAGAGAGCAGCTGGAGGAACGGCGTCATCAGAGAGCACGGGAGGCTTTTTCATCTCCTCCCCACAAGTGGAGGGAACTATCGGCATTGTCCGAGCTGGAACCAGCGAAATGGAAGCTGGAACAGTTGTGAAGATCGCTCAGCTCCAAAGGAACCCAGAGACTCAAGGTATTTCATTATCTCAAGCTATAAATTTAACACCTTTCTTACCGACTGAAAAACCTAAAGTTGTGACCATGGATTTGATTTGGCAGGCGATAATGTCGATGCAAAACGCTGTGCTAAATTTGTCATCAAATATAAAAGAAATGCAAACAACACTTCACAATTTAACCCCAGAAATAAACCAACATACTGTTAATTTGATAAAGGTGGAAGAAGAAATACACAAGATAAAGAGTGTACAGCTTTCTTTAATGAAAACAAGAAGATGGATCGGTGTGAACAGGACTTTATTGAAGCTTGCCCGACTCTGGCCGAGTTGCGCTCAAGGAGCTGCCTCAGGGTCTTAAAAGCCACATGTGTTGGCTTAAAACATCACGAGGTGCAGTCAAGGTATCTTTGGAACATCAATTGCTTGCAAAGCAGAGCTTAAAAGGTGTCAGTATTGCATACCAATTGAAGAAGTACTTTAAACGAGAAGACTCGCAAAATCAGCACTAAAAAGTGGATTCTCGCAGCCTAACCCTAACCCTGCGAGAATCCACTTTTTAGTGCTGATTTTGCGACTCTTCTCGTTTAAAGTACTTCTTCAATTGGTATGCAATACTGACACCTTTTAAGCTCTGCTTTGCAAGCAATTGATGTTCCAAAGATACCTTGACTGCACCTCGTGATGTTTTAAGCCAACACATGTGGCTTTTAAGCCCCTGAGGCAGCTCCTTGAGCGCGACTCGGCCAGAGTCGGGCAAGCTTCAATAAAGTCCTGTTCACACCGATCCATCTTCTTGTTTTCATTGCTGACAGCCATCTTGGATCGGCTACCGGTTTGCTTTCTTGGACCAGCTTTCTTTAATTAAAGGAGAGACTATGCTTGAAAAGAAAAGTGGAAAGTATAGAAAATACTATAAGATATAACAATTTAAGGATAATAAAAACTTTCTTAAATGTAAAATGACTTCCCCTAAAGAGCAATTAAAGAATTATTTTCAAGAAATATTGCTACTACCATCCGATAAGTTACCAGCGATATTGAAAGCTTACTTTTTCCCGAAGAAAAAAAAAGAAGAAAAGCTGGAAGAAAATATACCAGCAGAAGGAACATCATTGAATGTCACCGAATTGATAGAAACATCTTATAGTTCTCAAGTTGAAATGCGAGGAACTTTATTGGTAAAATTTAAGTTCGCAGAGGACAGAGATAATGTGTTAAAATCCTTTCTAAGTAAAAGATCTTTTTTATATCTGGGCCAGCCGTTGTGGGTCTATCCTGACGTCTCTAAGGAGACGCAGATAAGATGTAAGAAATTCTTAATATTGGCAAACCAAGCTAGAACGTTTGGGATTCGATTAAACATCAGACTCCCTTGTAAATGTGTAATGAAAATTGATGGTGTAAAATTTGTTTACTATGAACCTGAACAGTTAGCGAAATACCTAGAGAATCGAAGGAACCCGGTGGTAGAGTATGAAACAACATCTTCTCTATAGTTGTAGGAAAGAAATAATACATACTCCGTAATCTCTCAATGTTTGTTTCAGAAAATCTCTCTCTCTTTAAAGTGTACTTGCTTAAAGATTGGTACTCTTCCTTCTTGTTTGGTAACAGAGAGTTAAAGGATATATGTTAAGTGAAATTGTATTGAATAGACTATACTATCCTTTGGGATGATATATGTAATGTTATTACTTGTACTCCTGAATAATGATTTTCAGAATTTGAATGTATCAAGTTTGAAATTTGCAAAATAAAAAAACAAAACAAAAAAAAAACAAAAAACAGAAAATGAAAGGCCTCGAGTTTTATGGTTTGCAAAACATGGCTCCAAAACCATGTCCACAAAGCCCCCGCCGCACGGTGGAGATGTTGGGATGGAAATCCACCAGCGGTCTGACCAAGCCTCAAGGCAGAGCCAGTGCTGATCTTGTGCCCCGACAGCATTGTCTTTTTAAAATACTAGAGCCTAGAAACAGCATTCAATGGATCGCAGGAGCTGCTGCTACCCCACTTCTTTCCTGCTAAAGACCAGCAACAATCAACAAGAAAATGCTGCGAGGGAGGAAATGATTCAGTTGCTATAGGTTTTGGATCTCTGGAAACAAAGTAAATGTAGACATTCTGCGTCAAGCTGGCCTTGTTCAAGGTCCTCACAAGAATATAACTGCTGGCCCTAGGCATAGCTTCATGTAGAACCCCAAAAATCGGACAGGTTAGAATCCCCAAGTATCCCATGCCATAGGCTTAATTTACCCTCTCTGGTTAAAGCATCAAGAGCGACACAAAACAGAGCGAAATAGTAGGAATGAGATGGTATTTTCACCAGGCTAGCAAGTACTGTCTGAAATGCAGACTTTAGAAGTTTCTAAAGCGTGCACCTTACAAACTCTTAGCCTAAGACACCATCTCCAGACAACTATTTTACTGAGTTCCTTTTAATAAAAGATTTTTAATGGGCTAACATGGTAGTCTCTCCCTATTTTCTTAAGAGATGAAAAGGAACTTACTGCTACTTTAAAAGCAGCAGTTTCTATGCAGAAGTAGATAATTAATTTAATGCATATTGCTCAGTTATGCAGTGAAATCCATTTGATGGAACACAGTCACTTTTGGGTTTTTTTTTAAGTTTTTTATATTTTCCCTAATTGGGACCTATTCCAACCCTGCTCCTTTTGCAGGAGTAAATTGCAAAGGCATTACTTTGACGCGGAGTCTTCTGTCCAATTGTGCAGCCATAGGAACCTTCTGGCTGCTGTCCCAGAGGCCAGAGCCCATGCAAGGCCATTCTGACCATACTGTACGTCATCCACAACTGTCAACTCCAAGCAGGAAGTTTCTGAGCTTTCCGGGAGCTGCTGCATTCAGCAGCCTGAGCAACAGAACCTCCACCAATGGAGGTTTGCAAAGACACAGCATTCATGTGAGACTGGAAAATTGGGCATCTAAATGGCAGATGAAATTTAAATGTGGATAAGTGCAAGGTGATGCATATAGGGAAAAATAACCCATGCTATAATTACACAATGTTGGGTTCCATATTAGGTGCTACAACCCAAGAAAGAGATCTAGGTGTCATAGTGGATAACACATTGAAATCGTCGGTTCAGTGTGCTGCGGCAGTCAAAAAAGCAAACAGAATGTTGGGAATTATTAGAAAGGGAATGGTGAATAAAACAGAAAATGTCATAATGCCTCTGTATCGCTCCATGGTGAGACCGCACCTTGAATACTGTGTACAATTCTGGTCGCCGCATCTCAAAAAAGATATAATTGCGATGGAGAAGGTACAGAGAAGGGCTACCAAAATGATAAGGGGAATGGAACAGCTCCCCTATGAGGAAAGACTAAAGAGGTTAGGACTTTTCAGCTTGGAAAAGAGATGGCCGAGGGGGGATATGATAGAGATGTTTAAAATTATGAGAGGTCTAGAACGGGTAGATGTGAATCGGTTATTTACTCTTTCGGATAGTAGAACGACTATGGGGCACTCCATGAAGTTAGCATGGGGCACATTTAAAACTAATCGGAGAAAGTTCTTTTTTACTCAACACACAATTAAACTCTGGAATTTGTTGCCAGAGGATGTGGTTAGGGCAGTTAGTATAGCGGTGTTTAAAAAAAGGATTGGATAAGTTCTTGGAGGAGAAGTCCATTACCTGCTATTAAGTTCACTTAGAAAATAGCCACTGCCATTAGCAATGGTAACATGGAATAGACTTAGTTTTTGGGTACTTGCCAGGTTCTTATGGCCTGGATTGGCCACTGTTGGAAACAGGATGCTGGGCTTGATGGACCCTTTGTCTGACCCAGTATGGCATTTTCTTATGTTCTTATGGCAGTTTCTGACTCTCTTTCTGTCCTGGGGGTCCTTCAGGGCCATCGCTCCTTCTACTGAGATAACAGCCGTGGCACGCAAAACGACTTATCAGGGCATTGCCCATGGAGCCCTAAGGGGGTTATTTATCTTTTCAAGAGGTAAGGGGTAGATTCTATTTATTTAGTGCTCTACCCCTCCCATTAAACTCTGCCTGGGGGTGGTGAGGACCATGCACCAGAAAAGCTGTTGGTGGCTTCCTACCTCTCCGAAGAAAAGGGTCCGTCTGTGGGATCATTAGGGATGACACCAAATGAAAGATGCCTGATAGTTCCTTCTTCCAAACAAAGCATTCTCCTCGGAGCAGAGCTCGCCTTCTTCCTGTGACATCCTAGCAGCAGCAGTTCCTCTTCCCAGAATGAGATGGCTTACAATGACATCACCACATCTGGCAGCCCCCTCCCCCACATCACCATGACGCAGTATAGCCAGTTTACAACTCCCCCCCCCCCTTTTCAGGATTGCTCAAACCCCCCAGGTTGGCTCACCCGTGGCCTAGGCATTCCTCATCATCAGGGTCTTTCAAAGCCCCCTCTGCACTGACTGACTCAGGAAGGACGAGTAGGTCTGGGCGTCCAATTCAAGCTCATGCTTTCCACCCAGCCAGCTCTGTAACACTTAACCCTTCTCAAAAGATTCTGGCACTGTCTGCTAAAAACATGAGAACTAAGAATTTACTAAAAGCACAACTGGAAAGACCTTTTAATATAGGATCTCACTTCTGTAGCTTTCTTCCAATGGGCTTGTCTCTCTTGTTTTGGCTATCAAGGCCTTTGAGCTTGAGCTTTTTGGAGTTCAGTTTTGATATGATTTTCTTATTACATCTATACATTTTAAATGGCTACTTCATTTATTTTTTTATTTCTCATTTACTGAATTTATTACTTGTCAAAATACACTCATATAAAATAACACGATAAATCACCCAGGCAGCTTCACAACTATATTTTAAAAAAAAGAATGTTTTCGGTAATTTCTTTTTTTAGAAAACAAAAAAAAAAAAAAATCAAAGAGAATTCAGGAAGAACTAAGGTTTATTCTACAGTGCATTCCTGCAGAGAGTAAAAAGGAATGGACAGCTATTTCTCAACTGAAAATGGCAAAATAACAAGACTGAGGAGTTCAAAAGATCTGCGGAATGTAAGGTTTCTAGTCATGGCAATGTCAGAATGAACGGAAAAGAAGAACTTCAAAGCTCACCCGCTGAGGTTCCTGCCATCGCATGAGATCTCACAACTGTACCATAAGCAGCCTTCCCGAGGCATTCCTCGCTGGCTGCATCAAGTACCAGGTTCCAGGGTCCAGGATAGAAACTATTGCTTATTTCTGTAAATGCTATTAGGCGCATGCAGCCCCCTATAAATATGCATTAGCGATGGTCCCTTCTCAATAGAGCTCACAATCTATTCTGGGGGGGTGCCCAACTCAGGTCCTCAAGAGCCACAAACCTGGCCTAGTTTTCAGGATCTCTCTACTGAATATGCATGAAATAGATCTGCATACCGTGGAGTCAGTGAGTATTCATTGCGGATATCCTGTTTGTGGCTCTTGAGGACAGGAGTTCACCATTCCTGCTCTGTTCAAAACATATATCCAGAACAAACACAGACAAACAGGACTAAGGCATGGGCCCTGCTACTGCCAAGTACATTACGGCTCTGCCTCAGTGACAGGACGACGCGCCTGCCCCAAAGCTGGCTCTGCCCAAGACACAGATGCAAACAAATCCATACCACATTCCCAGAATCTAATCTTGAAGCAATGAGCATGCACTAAAGCAGAAGTGTCAAACATGCAAGTCTGTGGTGCCTCTCTTTGCTGGCCTGCCGAACAAGGCCAGGTCGCTGATGCAGAGCTTCCACCGACACCGGGAAGATCCAGTTCTGGTTCAGACTGTGGCGGCAGCTAGTTGTAATGGACTGCCGGCCAGGAGAAAAGCTAAATTATATTCCTAGAACAAAAAACCAGGAGCAGAAGGGACTACCTTGTGGCCTAGTTCAGTCCCGGGCCCATGCTTCTTCATAACCTGCTACTGCCACACAAGGCCAGGACCAGGTGGCTTCATGAGGAAAAAAAAAAAAGACTCAAGATATGAGGATAGGGGGAGGGAAGTGAGGATGTCCTCAATGAGGAGGAGGGAAGGGAAAAGGGAAGCTGCTGTGGTCAGGCCTGGGTGTGAGGAATTCCTACATCTGGGCTTGGAGGACAACAGCTCACCAACTGAAAGAGTTTGACTTAAATGGCCCTTGCGGCCAGGTAACTGACACCTGTGCGCTAAAGGAAGGAAGGAAATTGTGTAAATACAAAACCAATCTCGGCCTAGATAGCTTTCCATAAAATCCTTCTCTCTCAAGCAGCAATGCTGAATAAGAAGGATTAGCAGCTTTAAATGCTTCCCCAGGGGATGCAAGCTGCTTTTCCTTCTAAGGACAGCAGCTCTTTGTGAAGGAGGCAGGTTGTGACGGCCCAGCAGAGATGGTAACATAACTACACAGACGACAGTGTACGGCAAACAAGTAGAAAGGTAGGAAACACAATTTTGAGAGAACAGAAGCGTTTACTCAGGAGATAAATATTCAAAAGATGAATCTGGCTAATACTGGAAGCTCGCCATACAAATCTTTGTGGTTTAAATTATGCTCTCCCCTCTCCGATGATGAGCATGCATCCAGGAAAATCATTGCTCACACGGAATTTACCCACATCAGGGCTGGAGGCGTTCCTGGAGTGCGATTAAACTTTACCCCGTTGGCACAGACATTCAGTGCAGTCTGCTTAAAGGTATGTGGGTGGCTCTGGTCCGAGAAAAACAAACTGCCCTAAAGACTTTCCAGATAGATCCCGTTGATTATCCGGGATCTGGATAACTTACCTGCATGCTGGCTTTTTGAGTACAGGGCTCAAAATGTTATTACTTATGTAAAGCAGAGTGCGAAAACATGGCCTCAAACTGCTCCGCCCTCAAAAACAAAAAGCGTGGTATTAGGAGCCATTTAAAACTGACCCAATTGTTTTTTTTTAAAGAAATTTTAAAGGACATGTAAAGTCTCGCTCCATTGGCCGACACTGGTTACATTCCAACAGGGAGAACGATGCTCCGAACGGACACCGTGCCAAGTTGTCCTGGGACAACATTCAGCGGGAGCTCCGATGGCATTACAGAAAACGCTCCCTTCTTTTGCCCTCTCACACTGAAAGTACTTTTGCGATTTCCTTACAAAACATTCGGGATCAGAGAATAGCCCTGTGTTTCTACACTTTAGTTCCACACTTCTTCAGTACCTGCGGGGCCTCGCTAACAAAGCGGAGGCCCTGGATGCTCCGACAGATGCCCTAACCTGGTCACCCAGCATTCATTTAGAAAGGACCAGGAAAAGTAAATACTAAGAGTCAACTATGGAAAAACAAAAGCATAAAGTAAGTGGTGAAAGAACCAAGGTAGAAAGACCAGGAATGAATTCAAGGTATCTAACATAGCAGAATAATAAATGACAATAGTTAAAGACCAAAATGGTCCATCCAGTCTGGCCAGCAAATTTCAGGTTAATAACTGCCACACCGTGCACTTGCCTTTTCCTTCTGAAGTTCAAGTTCTTGACATGAGTTTAGTAGCTATGTTCTTACTTCATGTCACAAAAGTCAGCCTAATTTGCCCAAAATTCACCTCCTTGACTATTTTGAGCAAATAAGTCACAGTGCTGCTTTAGATAATATTCTTTGCAGTGACTCAGTTTCGAATGAGACATTCTCTTTATGGGAAACAGGAAGCAAAAAACCACTTCAACCACTTTTTTGCATAATCAAGTGTCTGCTTTCTGAGAAATGATTCGGGAAGGCCATCTGCCTGTGGCAGACAAACATACGCCGCCCAGTATATTCAGCCCCCATTTTACCTACACCCCTAGAGATGTGGTCCTTACCCGGCCTTGTTGCTGAGAACACTCCACACAGCTGACCTGGATGTTTCCATGTTTGGCACCAGGAATGATCTGCACACATTCAAAGTCGCGCGCCAGCACGACGATGTCACATCCTGATCCATATGCCTGTGGTAGAAAAAACGTATTACACAGCTGTGATCAAAGGAGTATATTGGTTCAATAAAGCTCTGTAAGTCAAAATGTCATCCGCAAACAGACGAAGATACCGTTTTCCAGTTAGTCTTTCTGGGATGAATTAGTCAATGTGTTTTAAAAAGAAAAGCTCTGTTATCCTATGACTTGTGACTAGAGTAGGGTGGCCAAGGTTAATCACCTACACATTTGGACTCTCCAATGTAGAGAAAGCAGTCCTGTGGTAAATACACCGCACCTCCTCATGGGGAGGGAAGATTGAGAAAGAGGTGAGAATTTCACATGATAGTATAACAATTTAGGGGAAGACGACAGAGATGGGAAGGTTCATTACAAGGTAACATTTCCATTTCTCTCTCACCTTTACCCAACCCATGTTCCTGAGAGACTTCAGGAATTCTTATATCTGCACTAGAGATGCAACAAGTATCTTTAGGGTTCCCTGGCAGATCTCAATCACCTTCCTGAATTCAAATGTATAACAACCAAATATAATTAAAAAAAAAAAAGAAAGACAAACACTTTAGTAAATCTGGCCCTATATATATATCTATATAAATAAAAATGTTAAATAGTTTGGACAAAATCGCTAATCTCAGAAACCACTGAACCGATTGCTTTCAAATTTGGACACAACCTTCATTTCACATACAGGAAGGTTCTTCTGTACTTACATTAGATATATCACACCTGTGACAGGTAAAATAGGTTTAACAATTTTTTCCAGAAAACAGCGACATCTGCTGGACGTAAGCGCCATCTGTTACACCTTACACTAACACACGCTACACCAGGGGTCAGGAACCTTTTTGGCTGAGAGAGCCATAAACGCCACATATTTTAAAATGTAATTCCATGAGAGCCATACAATATGTTTAAAACTAAATACAAGTAAATGTGTGCATTTTATGTAAGATCACACTTTTAAAGTACAATAAGTCTCTGAAAATATTACACCAGGCCTTAAGACACCAATACATCTCCTATTAGGAAAACGGACCAAGCCAGGCTGCTATAGAGTCCTACACAGAAACTACACGCCAGCAGAAAACCTCACCTGAATCACGTGTTGTCCCTCACCTAACATAGAATAAAGAGACCAAAACGCATAACAAGAAGCATGCAGAAAAAACTGAATTGGAAACTGCAACAAGCCAGAGTCTCTGTATGCAGTGTAACAAAGGAAAAAAGAAACATCACCCATCCTTATAAAACAAATCAAGAAATATAAAATCATCAGCAGTAAAACTGTACTAACAAAAAGAACATATTTCGAAACAGCTGATGAGTGGAATATCCAATAATTAAAAACTCATATAAAACATTTCCAGATACCAACAAAATATTTCAAAATAGCAGACACAAAGACCCAGTAATGAAAAATAATAAGGATACAAAAATTTTTTGCTCTGCATACCTGGGAACGTTTGATATCCAGGTGTCCTGAGATTGTTCTGAATTAGCAGGAGGCGGGGTGGTTTGCTTGGAACTTTCTCCTCTCTCAGTCACATATCAGTGCTCTCTCTCACACTGGCTCTCAATTACACACCTATACACACGTGCTCTCAGTACTCACATATACACATGTTTTTTCTCTCTCACTTATATAGGCTCTTAATTACACATTTACACACATGCTGTCTATCTTTTCACGCTTACACACACACACACAGGCTTTCAATCACATAAATACATGCTGTCTTTTTCTCTCACACACAGACTCTCATTCACATACTCACATGCTCCCTCACCTAAATCAGCTCTCAATCACACACAGACACACATGATCTCTCTCTCTCATTTAAACACAGGCTCTCAATCACATACTCACATGCTCCCTCACCTAAATCAGCTCTCAATCACACACAGACACACATGATCTCTCTCTTACTTATACACACAGGCTCTTAATCATACATACACATGATCTCTCTCACACACAAAGGATCTCAATCATACACACATACTCTTTCACACAAACAGGTTTTCAATCACAAACTTACACATACAGGTTCCCAATGGTAAACTTACATTCATGCTCTCTCTCTCTCTCACAGGCAGGCTCTCAATCACAGACATACTCTCTTTCACATGTACAGGCTCTCAATCATTCACATACATGCAATCTCTCTCACACATACACACACAGAGGCCCCCCCCCCTCCCCGCGGCCCGGAAGAGGAAGTGGAGAGTATCGGGTGCGTGCGCGGCAAGAAGAGGCCACGCTAGTGCGCTCGGCATCGGCCTGAAGAAAAGAAGACTGCAGCGCGGCTCGGAGGAAAATGAAGAGGTTCAGCCGCGGCCGATGGGACTCCGCGAGGGCTGAAAATGAAGAGGTTAGCGTTGGGAGGAGGCTGCTGCTGCCGCGCGTTCCCGGGGTGAGGGAGAGAGAGAGAGTGAATGAGCGAGTGAATGTTTGCTCGCTCATTCACTCTCTCTCTCCCCCCCACCCCCACCCCGGGAACGCGCGGCAGCAGCAGCCTCCTCCCAACGCTAACCTCTTCATTTTCAGCCCTCGCGGAGTCCCATCGGCCGCGGCTGAACCTCTTCATTTTCCTCTGAGCCGCGCTGCAGTCTTCTTTTCTTCGGGCCGATGCCGAGCGCACTAGCGTGGCCTCTTCTTGCCGCGCACGCACCCGATACTCTCCATTTCCTCTTCCGGGGGGGGCGGGAAGAAGAGAGCACGCCGGTGCTGGTGCCGCTGACTCCAGCTGTCCTGCCGCGTTCCGCCCGGGCTGACAGCATTTTAAGCCCGTGCGGAGGAGGATCGGGGAGCAGCTGGGTCAGCGGGAAAGTGTGGCGACTGTCTGCGAGCCAGATGCAGCCCTCAAAAGAGCCATATCTGGCTCGCGAGCCATGGGTTCCCGACCCCTGCGCTACACTAATCATTTCGCCAGTCCAGGTCCACGTTTCACTTCCATTTTAACATATTTGCGCACTTTTTTCGCCAGAAGATAACTATTTCCTTTACAGATAAAATACACCCACCACCCTCCTCACACACATGCCTAATTTATTTACTTCCCAGGCCCTCACAACACACACAAAACCTGAAAGAAGTCCGGGAGGCTCCAGTGGGGGGCAAGGACTGGCCCGGGACACATCTCCTGCACTACGGCCGTCAGCTGCTAGCAATCAACATGGCGCCGACGGCCCTTTCCCTTACTATGCCACTCGGGAACACCAATGGCAGCAGTAGCCCATGTGACATAGTAAGGGCGAGGGCCCCTCGGCGCCATTTTCAGGACTGGCAGCCGGCGGACCTTTGCCCTTACTATGTCAGAGGACCTACCGCTGCCATTGCTCCACCCCACTGACATAGTAAGGGCAAAGGGCCGTCTGAACCTGTCCCACGATCTCTCTCTCCCTCCGGGCCATCGGGCCTGCCACAAATCAAAATGGCATCGATGGCCCTTTGATCTTATGATGTCACAGGGGCTACTGATGCCATTGGTCGGCCCCTGTCACATGGTAGGAGCAATGGATGACCGGCACCATCTTGTGCTCCTACCATGTGACAGGGGCCGACCAATGGCACTGGTAGCCCCTGTGACATAGTAAGGGCAAGGGCTATCGGCACCATTTTGAATACTGGCAGCCTATGGCGCAAGTGCAGGAGATCGCTTCAGGACCCCCCCCCACCAGGGACTTCTGGCAAGTCTTGGGGAGGGGTCAGGAGGGTCCACCAAGACTTACCAAAAGTCCCTGGTGGTCCAGCGCGGGTCCTGGAGTGATAATATTCTTGTACTTTACATGTAATATAACAACTGGTACTGCTTGGGTACTATTTAATAAAATTATGTCAGGTTGAATAAAAATTAAAGGCTTAGCAATAAAGATTACCAGAATCCAAAGTTTGCAATAACTCATTGACCATAGCTAAAGCAATATTTCCATGTCTGCATAGTACAATGTGCATCTGTTTAAGTTATGCCAATGAATTTTTGCCTTATAAAAACACCACAGTCTTTCTAGATAACTAGATCTCAAAATATAGCTGCAATGCTAATCTTGTTCTCATTTGTGCTATGCTCATTGCTCTAATACAGAATGATAGATGGAAATGAAGTAGTAAAATATTGTATGCTCTTTGTAGGGGGGGGACCATAAATCCTTCTGCATGTGTTAATTTTTCTCTTTAGTTTTCACATTCTCTACAAACTTTCTTTAATGGTACAACAGAATGGCAGTTGATTCTTAGAATAACCTATCAGCAGATCTGGTGGAAACAAGTACTGTAAGAGAATGTAAGTTTGCTTGTGATAGATATACAGAGCAATGATAAGAACAGGGTTGAGAGGGCAAGTAAAAGACACTGAGTGGAAGATGCATCCAGATGCTGTTTTAACTGTAAACCCCCCCCCCCCCCCAAAAAAAACCCCAAAACAATGTAATGCTCATCTGCTCAGAATGGTAGCACACCAAACAGTGAAGAACACAAAACTGATACAGAGCAATATCCTGCAGGTGTGTCAATCTTGTATGGCTAGGTAGGATATATTCTTAACTACAGCAAAGTTGATGGGAACAACTGGGTAAAGCAGAGTTGCTTACCTGTAACAGGTGGTCTCCGAGGACAGCAGGATGTTAGTCCTCACACATGGGTGACATCATCAGATGGAGTATAGCACGGAACTTTGATTTCAAAGAATCTAGAACTTTCAAACATGCTCTACTGAGCATGAGGAGCTTAGGCAAGAGCCCCTCAGTCCATAATGTAGCTAATACACGGAGAAACCAACTCCTAGGGAAGGTGGGTGGGTTTCATGAAGAATAACACATCCTGCTGTCCTCAGAGAACACCTGTTACAGGTAAGCAACTCTGCTTTCTCAGAGGACAAGCAGGATGGTAGTCCTCACACATGGGTGAATCCCTAGCTATAGGCTATTCGAGCAGGACAAAGCGGGAAACTGTACAGTGCTGAAAGCACCGCCCATCTCCCTTTTTGCCTGTAGGTAGCCAACCCACAAGTAGTCCAGGCTGGAGAAGAGTTTGGGTTCTACAAAGAAAAACCATAGAAATGACCGAGACGCAAAACCCTCATGCGTAGCAGGGGCGCCTAAGGCAGAGGAGTGATGCAAGTACGAGCAGAAGCATACTTTGCATCACGGAAGACATTACAAGCAGGGTTTCAGATCAGTAACCCTGACAATGAAGTAGGCCTAGAACTTCCTGGGTACAGGAAAAAGCCTAGAGATGTAAACGAGAGAGGACTCTTGGACGAAGACCGCACAGTTTACTTCTGTGTTAGAAGACAACTGAGGCCCGAGAACTCCCCAGAAAGAAACTGCGGTCCACTGACATCCAAAGGACAAAATGTCTCTGCAGAAGTGTGCCTATGTGTGATAGAGATGTGCATTAATTTATCACGAATTAGGCAATTTCAACGAAATTGCCTAATTCGTCGTGATACGGGGGAGCTCGAACCCCGACACGGATTTTCCCCGAATTTTGGGGAAAATTCGTTTTTGGGGTTAGTATGGGGGAGAGGGGCACATTTATTTAAAAAGCCACCCCAACCCTTCAAATTTTATTTTAATACAAACCCCCCCCCATCCCGATCCCTCCCCAAGACTTACTAAAAGCCCTGGTGGTCCAGCGGGGTCCCGCAAACGATCTCTCCCTCCGGGCTGTCGGGCCTGCTCTGAATCAAAATGGTGCAGGTGGTCCTTTGCCCTTACGATGTCACAGGGGCTACCGGTGCCATTGGTCGGCCCCTGTCACATGGTAGGAGCAATGGACAGCCGGTGCTCCTACCATGTGACAGGGGCCGACCAATGGCACCGGTAGCCCCTGTGACATTGTAAGGTCAAAGGGCCATCGACGCCATTTTGATTTGTGGCAGGCCCGATGGCCCGGAGGGAGAGATAGATCATGGGACCCCGCTGGACCACCAGGGCTTTAAGACTTGGGGAGGGACCGTGATGGTGTATTAAAGTAAATTTGAGGGGTGGGGGTGGTTTTTTTCCCCCTTCGTTTTTCCGGATTTGGGTTCGGGTTCCGGCTTTATTGAAAAACGATACGTGAGAAAACGAGTTTTCCCATGAAGCGCCCGAACTGAAACCCGACCCAGAAAAATGAATCTCATCTCTAATGTGTGACTGATAGGCACAATAGGCAGAAAAGCACAAGCAAGGCTTGGAGAATAATCAACAACAATGGCAAGGCTTGAGAAAGACCCTATATGCCAAAGCATCAGACCTTGCTGACCATGTAGGACAGCATCAAAAGTTTCAGGGGATGAAAGGCAACCCCTGAATAGATCACTAGTCCAACTCCTGAGCAGGGAGAGACGTTAGGCCTGAAGCTCACTCATATTGCACCCTGTCAAGGGCAGGGCAATTCATCCTATCTAAAGGATTGGTCAGGTGAACAGGAAGGCACTTTGGGCAACCTAGTGAAGAGAGAAAAGCTAAAGGCAGTATTGGCCAGAGCCTGGTAAAATATAGGGAAAAAAGTGGTGTCTCTCTCCCTGCAGATATACATTAATATATACCACAAATGCCTTAGCTTTTCCTCCCCTCCCCTCGACCTCCCAACTGGAAATCGGAGCGAGTGAGAACAAAAGGAGGCAGACCGCTGGACTACTGGGGTAAGCACAAGTCCCTAGGTGGTATATCCCAACCCCAAATGAGTAACTCACTGCTGATTCCAGTAGGGAGTTACCCACCGAGACAGAGCCCTCAGCCTGCTTGGAACAACTGAAGCTGAGAGCAAATTCCATAGGGAAGAAATCCAGAAACCACTAAGAGACAAGAAACTGAGTTGCATAATTCATATGCTAACAGAACTGTATGTTTATTTGGAAAATGAGTAATAATTTGTTGAGTATACATGAATCCAGCAACAGCCTAAGGGCCTCATTTTCTAAAGTATCGCAGGCCTGCGATACTCTAGAAGATGAGGAGCGGGGGGCCGAAATGGGGGGCGGGCCTGCTCTAGCTGGCAGCGATTGCACCGTCGCGTTGCGATCGCTGCCGGTTTCGCACCCAATAGCGCCACCATAGGAGGTGTAGCTATTGGGAGCGAAATAGGCAGCGAAAAGGCACTTACCTTTTTCGCTGTGCGCGCCGTCGTCACAGAGTTGGCCCCGGTGACGCCCTGACTCCTCCTCTTCCGGGGCCGACTCTGCCCCCATTTTGGTATCGCACGCGAAAAGGGACATTTCGCTTGTGAATCGTCCCTTACTGCGTGCGATACGTTTGGAAAATAAGGCCCTAAGTTTGTAATCTACCAGCAGAGGTGGTAGTTAATATTAAAAAAAAAAATTTAAAAAAAGGCATAATTTTGCTTATCTCTTTATTAATTTTCAAATTAAACAATCAAGAGACCTTGACATTAGAAAACAAAACTAGCATATGCAAAACCAATTAATGAAGAAATACAATTTAGCAAAAGAAAAGAAACATAACTCAGTCTTTCCCAACATTTTCAATACCAAGGCACACCTATATTAAACATTGTGTGTGGCACACCAACCTCCATGGAGCATGCAATGCAGACATGGAGAGAATTCATATGGCCAGAAAAATAGCTAGGGGGGGGGGGGGGCGGGGTCTCTCTTTGAAATTTTAAAATAAAGAGGAGGGCGGGGGGGGGGGGGGGGCAAGACACATGATCGAAGCAGTCCAAAGAAAGGCAACCAAAACAGTGTGCGTTCTGCATGAAAAGCCATATGAGATGAGACTGAAGGATCTAAACATGTATACTCTAGAGGAGAGAAGGGACAGATACAGACATTCAAATACTAGAAAGGTAAAAATAATGCATAGGAATTGAGCCTTTTCTTGGGGATGATAAAATAGATGGAATAATGGCCAGTATTTATTTGTTGTGGAGGCACCAGTGTTATAGCCTCTAAGGCTAGTAAATCTAGTCAGTGTAGCTTCCACTGCCATTCTCTTGGAAGGGTTGTGGCAGGGAGATTCCACAAACTTGTCCGGAGGGAGGTGGTGGAAATCCAGGTAATATCCCTCTCGAATGATGGATAGGACCCACTTGTCCGAAGTTATCTCGACCCATCTTTGGTAGAATAGGACAAGTCTGCCCCCTATGGCTTCTCCCTTTGGATGGATCAGCTGATTTTCATTATGGGGTGAGGCTGGGGTCTGGGCCCGCGCTGGCTCCCCTTTTATTGTGCTTGTTCCAAAAGGACTGGCTCCGTCCTGCAGGGCAGGCCGCTTGGTATGAGCTTCTATATGGGTTGAAGCGCTATGATCCTCTGCCCCGGAGGTCCGGGGGAAGGATCGCTGGTTTCTCTTATTCCTGTCCTCTGCTAGCCGCGGTAGTGGGGACTCGCCCCATTTGTTGGCTAGCTTCTCTAGTTCGCTTCCGAACAGGAGTGTTCCCTTGAAAGGTATCCTTGTGAGTCTCATTTTGAAGGATGCGTTGGCTGACCAGTTTCGGAGCCAGATTTGTCTTCTGGCTGCCATGGCGGATGAGACTTCTCTAGCTGCTGTGAGTACTAGATCCGAAGCGGCGTCCGTGAGGAATGATACAGCTGGTTCCAGGGCCTCTCCAGGAGTGTTGTTCCTGGTCTGTGCTAAGCAGGCACGTGTCACCATGGCACAGCAGGCCGCGATCTGTAAAGACATAGCGGAGTCGTCAAAGGACTGTTTGAGGATAGATTCCAGACGTCTGTCTTGAGCATCCTTGAGTGCTGCTCCTCCCTCCACCGGGATAGTAGTGCGCTTCGAGACCACGCAGACCATGGCATCCACTTTCGGACATGCCAGGAGATCTTTGGTGGCTGGGTCCAGAGGGTACATGGCTGCCAGAGCCCAGCCCCCTTTGAATGTAGTTTCTGGGGCATCCCATTCCAGGTCAATTAGTTGCTGGACGGCTTGTAACAGTGGGAAATGGCGGGAGGTTGGCGGAGTCCCTCTAATAATGGGTTCATCTTAGGTTCCCCCGAGGCCCTTGTGCCTGGGATGACCAGCTCTTTTAAGTTGTTCGTGACCAGGTCTGGAAGCTCGTCCTTGGTGAAGAATAGTCTCATGGTTCGATGGGGTTCTATCCCCGGGGGGAGATCCCCTTCCTCCATGGGTTCTGACTCCTCATCTGAGAGTCAGTGTCCCCAAAGGTAGGGCTTCTGGGCGGTGGGATCACTTCCCTGGGCATAAAGGGTCCTGGCATGTTGAGGTCCTCTGGTGGAGCCTGTGGCCGCATTATGGGAGGCCCCGGTTGCATGTGGACGAAGGTATGCAAACCTTTGAAGAATTCCACCCAGGAGATAGATGCTGGGTCTAGACTAGGGGGTGCCGTGTCCCTGGGGAGCCCCGTTTGAAGGGGGGTCCTGCTGTGTAATGCTAGGTCCTGCGTACTGCTCGAGAGGCTGGGGTCCGGTAACAGCTGGGGGCCATGATTTGGGTCCCCTAGGGCCTCTTCGCACTGTATACACAGGGCCATGGCCTCCTCATGCTGTGCAGCTCTAATGTGGCATGCTGGACAAAGGCCCTGAACTTTGAGTTTATTTTCAGGTGGTGCCATGGCTTGTGCGCATACAATACAGTTATGCGCTCCGGTGTGCGAAGTTGCGTGCGCGGTTTGGTGCACACGTGCAGGGAGATATGCATGCTGTTGTGCGCACAGGTCAAAATTATGTGACCGGCACAGTAAGCGCGTGGCTATGCGCTTCGCTTGTGTGCCCGGTACTTGTGTGTGCGACGTTGTGCGCACAAGGTATTTGTGTGCACGGATCGATATGGCGAACGGAGTCAAAATGGTGACGGTGATCACGCAGACAATATGGCGACCACCTCTGAGGGTCTCCACGTGGGAGGACCCTCTGATCTGACGGGGTCTAGCCCTGCTAGGGCCGATCATCCTGGTGGCACTGGTCCTTGCTGGCGACCTGTGCGTCTCCTCGAGCTTCGGAGACCGGAGACTTTTAAGTAGATTTCTACCTTACCTGGTCTTGGCGCTTCCCAGTTTCGTTCCTGGCGGTCTCCGGCTGCGGGGGGAGAGGGAGAATACCTTCACCGCCACGCTCGAGATTGCACCCGCTGCCTCTCAGCCTCATCCAATGTCGGGGGCTAGGTCCCCGCCAAGGGTTGGCCCCCAGTCTGAGGCTAACCTCCGAGGGATCGTGGAAATTACCTCGGGAAGGGACCCAATGGGTGTCACCGCAGGAGAGCGGGGCTCATCTGGAGAGGTAAGATTTCTTCTTAAATTGGCTTTCTTTGGTAAAATTACTCTAACGCTATGCTAGCGTGCATAGAGTCCCTAACTGCTATGGAGATGGAAAATACTGAAGAGCTGCACTTCCTGCAGGGGTATATGTACTAGGGCTGACATCAGATTGAAATCTGATCAGTCTCCAACTGCTATCAGGAGTACACTATACCCATTGGTCCTGAGTCCATCTACTACATGCTAGGAAATTGCTATTACATAAGAACATGCCATACTGAGTCAGAACAAGGGTCCATCAAGCCCAGCATCCTGTTTCCAACAGTGGCCAATCCAGGCCATAAGAACCTGGCAAATACCCAAAAACTAAGTCTATTCCATGTTACCGTTGCTAGTAATAGCAGTGTCTATTTTCTAAGACAACTTAATTAATAGCAGGTAATGGACTTCTCCTCCAAGAACTTATCCAATCCTTTTTTAAACACAGCTATACTAACTGCACTAACCACATCCTCTGGCAACAAATTCCAGAGTTTAATTGTGCGTTGAGTGAAAAAGAACTTTCTCCAATTAGTTTTAAATGTGCCACATGCTAACTTCATGGAGTGCCCCCGAGAAAGAGTAAATAACAGATTCACATCTACCAGTTCTAGACCTCTCATGATTTTAAACATCTCTATCATATCCCCCCTCAGCAGTCTCTTCTCCAAGCTGAAAAGTCCTAACCTCTTTAGTCTTTCCTCATAGGGGAGCTGTTCCATTCCCCTTATCATTTTGGTAGCCCTTCTCTGTACCTTCTCCATCGCAATTATATCTTTTTTGAGATGCGGCAACCAGAATTGTACACAGTATTCAAGGTGCAGTCTCACCATGGAGCGATACAGAGGCATTATTGCTTAATTAATAAGCAATAATAGCTTGAGAGTTAATGTTTAGGTACTTGCCAGGTATGTGTGACTTGGATTGGTCACTGTTGGAAACAGGTTACTGGACTTGATTGACCCAGTATGGCATATTTTATGTTCTTATGTGACAAGGTCATTCTCATGAAAATATAAAAAGGATGGTTACATTTTATCAGTTCAAAACAAAAAGTGACATTTCACAGTTAAAAGTTTGTAACATATGTCAATTTAATAAATTGCTGATTTTTGTACTTTGTTCATTTTTTATTTCTAAAATTGTTTTTAAATCAAATGTAAACTAACAATACGAATTGTTTTTAATTTTAAAGAATAGACTTTTTGCATAGTCAGAAGTGTGAAGCTTTATGCAAATGTATCACATAATTGTTGCAGAATTTTACAAAAGCTGCCACAGAATTTGCTCCTTCCGCAAAATCTTTAAAAATCTGCCACAGGAAACTGGGGGGGGGGGCCTCTGGTCTATGTATATACAGTATATATGTACATATATACCTAGAGAGCGAGTGAGAAAGACAGACATTTCCTAATTTAAAATTCTCTCTCTGCTCCACAAGACTAACTTAAAAAACAATGGAGGGAGATAGTTCTGGCTACTGCTTTGAAGTCAGGAACTGCCTAATTTGTAAAACACACAAATGTATTTGTGAAAGACAACAGAAGATTAATCAACTTTCTTACTAAAAGGATTCTATGGCCAGTACACGTCTTTGAAGTACATGGAGAAAAAATAAAAAAGGTTTGCTACTAGCAAAACAGTCCCGTTAGCCAACACTGCCTCAATGAGGAGACCCAATAAGAGGGGAGGAGATAAAATAATTAGCTGCTATGTGGTATTTTACAGGCTACTGATTTAATTTTACATGGACAAATGAGATATCTTTGCATCTGAACTTAGGTAGGAAATGCATTATATATTCATCCCCCATCCAGTAACAGAAAAGGCACTGATTACTAATGAGACTTCTTAATTACATATAAAAAGTGATTCTGCCTTTCTTTCAGCAGACAGATGATGTCACTTGCAACTTGGCTGCAGACTAGAGAAAAAGAAATAGAAGAGGAGCTTCCTCTTTGTCCTGCCAGACTAGTCCAGACAAATGGGTTATACTTGCTCACCAGCAGGTGGAGGCAAAGAGTACCATCCTTTTCTGAGGTCATGTGTGTCTATATATATTCTGGTATAGCAGGACAGGAAATCAGTAGTTTTCTGCCTCCAGCTGGTGGTGGCTGATCTGGGATAGCAGGAAGAGGTTTGAAGACTCCCAGGGTGATGGTTCGATAGGGTGGGTCACTCTCCATAGGGACGAGTAGGATGGGCTGCAGGGATCCATAGGATGACAGCCAGATTGGGCTGCTCTTCCCTACCTCAAAGGTCAGTTCCCATTTGGGCCTGGTAGAAAGACTGCACCATTAGCAGAAAGCTGGACTAAAAAAAAAATAGTGAAATAGATGTCCACTTCCCCCCCTAGCTAACTCTGGGCGGGGGGGGGTCAGGAAGGGGGACACGACATAGGGATGGAGGCAGCTATCTTGCTAAGTTAGTCAAAATAAAAAAAAAGACAATTTTCAGATTTATTTATTTAAAAACTTTTCTATACCGTCACTAAGTTATGTACCATCGCAACGGTTTACAAATAGGCACAAATAGGTATATGTAGGTAGGTATCGTACATTCTAACAAGTGCCAACTAAAAACGGTTACAATATCATTCATAAAGTTAAAATTTTGGGTAGTGATAGTGGGTAATTATCAGGCTAACATAGCCGGATAACTTTAGGATAGCCAAAATGATAATTATAACATGAAAATCAATTTTAAAAAAGTCTGATGCCAGTCACATTTAAATGCTTAAACTACTCCATGTATTTACTACATATACTGTAGTACCAGAATTGTTACAAGTATCAGACATTTTGGAAGAATGATTAAATATGCACAATATAGACAGCTTAAAATCACCAAGATGCACAGCAATAGTAAAACCTGATCAAACGTGTGCTCCATAACCTTTTCATAACAAACCAAACCATTTTCAGCTGTAATTGTTTATGAAATGTAATATTAATGTTCATTTGGCTAAACTAATTCTGCGCTGAATAATTTCATTTTTGTTAGCTTTGCAGAGAGCAAACACTCCTTTTGGTTGTGTATTCAACGCTTGCTGCTTACACTGGCTGCACTGAACACACCAATGTCTGTGTTTTAAATTTGTGTTACAGTGTGATGTTATCAAATATTCCCTCCTTGTTCTCATGTAACACAAAACTTATTTTCCTATGTCGTGCTGGGTTTTAACAGAGAAAGCGCAATGTTATCCGAAGCCAAATTTAAAACTTACCAGTTAGTTAATTTCCTTTCCTTGAGTCCTAACAGACCGGTCCAGCCAAGTTTAATTACTCCTGATTGCCAGCAAGTGGAGGCATGGTTGGATTTAGGCAGAAGCAACATAAGCACATACCTAGAGTGCCAAATTCTGAAGGCACTCAGCTGCTCTCCGATTTCCAAGGGATGAAAACCAATTTAAAGTCCTGTCCTGGGTGGAGGCAGAGACCTCCCTCCCTCTTTTTCACAAAACTCTTGGCTATATATTATGGGATAGCAGGCTGAATCTTCAGTAGCCTCTTGCCCTAGCTCCTTCCTCTATTCCCCTACACTTTTTAATTTATTTTTGAAAATGAAAAAAAAAAAAAAAAAGATAGCAGAAGAGAAACGGTCTCTTCCTGTTAGACCGTCAACATTTATTTTTTAATTTAGCCATTTTATATACCATCATTCCAAGTGAAGATCACAACGGTTTATATCATGACAAATATTATAGATACCAATTACATTCACTTGATGTATTCCTATACCATACATTTTAGGCAAAAGGCATGCTGCCCTGTTCTTTCTTCCTTCCTTAATAATACAGGCATTAGTGATGTCTGTGTTCGATTACTGTAATGGAGTCTTGACGGGGGCGACAGTAAAGAATATCCAAAGGCTCTAGATAATGCAGAACAGTACTAGACCACTCCTAAATGAATTACACTGGCTACCCATTAGGGAAAGGGTAAAATTTAAGACTATGACCCTCATGTATAAGGTGGCCTGGGATGAGGGAGCTAGTTATTTTATGCAGCAAGTAAGGAGGCATATTCAAATGGTGCTTTGTTTATAGTGCCTGGGGTAAAAGATTAAAAAGGTGATGTTTCAAAATAGGATGTTTTCAGTGTGTGGGTCTACGCTTTGGAACTCAGCACCTCTGGATATTAGATTGGAGACTAATTATTTGTCATTTACGAAGAAAGTAAAGGCATGGCTCTACCAAAGAATATAATAGGTCTGGTTGCTCTGATTAGTTTTAATTTTTTTCTGAATTGCATTGTGTGGTTTTTATATTGTTTATAATTCTGGATTGTATATAAGATGTAAACCGCTCTGATCAGTTTTTTTCTATTATGTGAGGTATAAAAATGCCTGGGAATAAATAAACAAATAAATATTCCCCTACTTTCTCCCTTTTTTCTTCTCTGTCTTTTTTTTTATTTGCCTGGAGAGTGCAACAGGACACTCCATATGAGGGGAAGCAGAAATGTATTATCCCCTCCGTGATCTTCTCCTGCATCATTTATATTATCTCCTTTGTTTTCTTTTGAATCTTCTTCCCATCTTTTTGGGTGAGTTCTGAACTGTCAGGACTCAAGGAAGGGAAATTAACTGGTAAATTTAAATGCCACGTTCCTCTTTGTCTAGCAGACAAGTAGGAAGTGCCTAAGCAGTGCCTATTCTGGGTGGGATGAGGCCGCTATGGACCCCAGTATTCTCTTGCTGAATTCTAATTTCTCCCTTGCCTGTATGTCTAGTCTAGAACGCTTTATGAACGTAATGAGGCTCATGTTACTTCTCTGCAGATATCCTGTGAGGTTGCTAACAAACAGGCCGATACAGTACAGTGCGCTCCGATGGAGTGCACTGTTAACCTGCCCTTGGACGCGCGTTTTCCCTTACCCCTTATTCAGTAAGGGGTAAGGGAAAACGTGCAGCCAAGCCGCACATTTTACTTTAAGAAATTAGCGCCTACCCAAAGGTAGGCGCTAGTTTCTGCCGGCACTGGGAAAGTGCTTTTCTGTGCACCCTCCGACTTAATATCATGGCGATATTAAGTCGGAGGTCCCGAAGAGTATAAAAAAGAAAAAAAAATTAAAAATGGGCCGGTGGCTGTCGGGCCGAAAACCGGACACTCAATTTTGCCGGCATCCAGTTTCCGAGCCCGTGGCTGTCAGCGGGCTCGAGAACAGACGCCAGCAAAATTGAGCGTCGGCTGTCAAACCCACTGATAGCTGCCGCTCCGGGTCAAAAGGAGGCGCTAGGGGCGCGCTAGTGTCCCTAGCGCCTCCTTTTACCCATTTTTACCGCCGGGCCTCATTTAAATACAGAATCGTGCGCACAGGCGAGTGGCCTGTGCGAGCGCCGGGAGAGCGGGCGTTCGTCCGCTCTCCCGCGGACTTTACTGAATCAGCCCGAAACTCTGCCCACAAGGTCAGCTGGGCTCTTGATGAATGTGCATACAGCCTAGATGGCACTTGCTTGTCTTCCTCAACGTATGCTACTGCAACTGCCTCCGTAATCCATTTCACGATTGCTTTCGATGTTGCCTGTCCCTTCTTTTGACATCTATCCTTCTGAAGTTATTTGTAACTTTGAAGTATCACAACAGAATTCTGACATCCAGCAGATGAAATCTGCTATTTGGTCCCACACATTCTGCCCTCCCAAAGGCAGACAGAGAAATCTCCAGATTTAGATTAAAATCTGACACTACCTTCACCAAAAAGGAAGGGCGGATGGTTGCTCTATCCTTATAGAACATCAACTAAGGGGTCTCTGCATGACAGGGCCTGTAACTCTGCCACTTTTATTGTCATATCTTTGAGCGATGCTCTCCTCAGGAATTCAAATGGAGCCTTGGATAAGGATCTCAGAACCAGATTTAAATCCCATGTTGGCTCACGTGCTTTACTGTGCTGTGGCTGGATGGCAGCAAAGCGAGTTTCTTTCCACCTGTAAAATGCTAGTGCTGCCACCTGAACCTTTAACGAATTCCGGGCTAAATCCTTCTCTAGGCCCTCTTGCAGGATTACCTGCATCTGCGCTTTGACAGGTGCAATGCCCCTCTTTCTGCACCATCTCTCAAACACCTTCTAGACTCTGCCATATGCTAAGAACATGGAGCGCTTCTTTTAACAATGTGGAGACTACCAAGTCCAAGTAGCCTCATTTTCTTAACTCTCCTTTCAAGATCCAAGCTATAAGACAATACTGATTTGGATCTTCCATCACTTCTGGGCCCTGTTTGAGAAGGCCTCTGGATGTTCTGAGCTTGAGCGGTCTGCCCTTGCTCAATCTTACCAGATTTGCATGCCACAATCTCCTGGGCCAGACTGGTGCCACCAGAATGATCCATCCTTCATGGCCTGCCACCCTTCATAGTGTCCTTGCTATCACTGGCCATGGAAAGAACAAATATAATAGCTCCTCAGTTGACCATGGCTGAATCAACACATCTATTCCCTTTGAGCCCTTCTCCTGGGCCAGACTGTAAAATTTCTCAGCCTTAGCATTCTTTTGGGTTGCCATCAAATCCCAGTGGGGTTTCCCCACACTTAACTACTATCCTTGCAAACACTTCTTCCTGGTCCCATTCTACCGGATCCAACATGTATTGGCTGAGATAATCTGCCTGCACATTGTCTACCCCAGCAATATCTTACTGATAACCTTAAGTGGTGGGCGTCTGTCCAGCTCATCAGCCATACAGTCTCCTTTTCCCAATCGTGGGCTTCAAGTGCACCCCCCCCCCCCCATTTGTTTAAATATACCACTGCTGTAGAACTATCTGACAGTACTCTTACCACTCTTGCTTTTACCCTTGGACAAAGCCCTTTGAGCAGCAGCCTGATTGCTCTTAACTCCAGGCAATTTATTGATAAGGAGGCCTCTATTTCCGACCATCAGGCCTGTACTAAAATGCCCCTTGCAATGGGCTCCCCATCCTGTCTCGCTGGCATCCATTACCAATATGGTGATCTATTCCGGAGGACCCAGACTCACTCCCATGCCTAAATTATCCTTGCTTAGCTGCCAACAAAGGCTGATTCTGATTTTGACTGGGAGCCTAAGCCTTTCCTCATATCTCTAGCTGGGGGGGGGGGGGGGGCTTCTGAGAAAGCAGTGCTATCTGCAGCAGTGGCAGGCCCTTGCCCTGGGTACTATTTCTATGGCAGCTGCCATCAAGCCCAAGACCTGTACATAATCCCTTGTCCTGGGCCACCTGCTCGCTATTATTTGCCTCAATTTGGTCCTCAATTTCTTGGCTCTCTCTTGGGTCATGAAGACCTTTCCCTGCCTTGTATCAAATAGGGCCCCCAGGTATATCACAGGGATTGGCGAGGTGTAGGCGACTCTTGGCCTTGTTCACCACCCACCCCAATGATTCCAGGAGGAGCTTCACTCGCTCTCCTGGGTCAACTTGGCTCTGATTAACCAGTCATCCAAATATGGGTGGACTGAAATGTCTTCCTTCCTCAGGACGGCCACCACCACCACCATTATCTTTGTAAACTGATGGGATGTTTAAATGCCACGTTCCCCAGTACGCACGAGTCTCAGTACTATTCATATGTATTTTACCTCTAGTTAATTTTTGTCTTTCTACTTCCTGGCTACTCTAGCCCCCAAGTTCAATTCCCTTGTTATATGTAACTTTGCTTCGGCTCTCTTGTTTGGTTAATTAGTTAATCCCCTAAGTTCCATGTAAACCGGCCTGATATGAATCCCTTCATGAAGACCGGTATAGAAATATAATGAATTAATTAATTAATAAATAAATAAATAAATGTCTGTGGTGCTGTGGCTAGTCCAAAGAGCAACACTTTGAACTGGAAATTGTTTCCTAATACTGCAAACCTTAGGAATTTCTGATATGCTTGCCTGATGGGGAGATGCAGATAAGCTTCTGCCAAGTACAAACAGGTGAAAAATTCCCTTTTCCTCACTGCCCCCATAACTGATCTCAGTTTCATCTGGTAACAGGGTACTTTGAAAACTTTGTTTACCCTCTTTAAGTCCAATACTGAGTGGAATGTTCCCTCTTTCTTGGGAACTGGGACTATTGCCAGTAACCGATCCGCTGTTGTCTGGACAGCATTTTCTTTTATCAGGGACCTACATGAGGACAAAAGAAAATTTTCAGGACTGGAGCAGACAATTCCAGGGCATAACCTTTCTGGATAATTTCCAGGACCCATTTGTCCTTTGTTATCTGGGCCCATTCCTCAACAAAAATGTTAAACAGCTGCCCACCAGGGGAATCTAGGTGTATGCCTCCAAGACATCATATGGCACTCCTAAATGTTCCTAGATTCTGGAGGAATGTGTCTTTGGGCCCTCTTTGGTTCCCTCAAAATGGCTGTCTCACCTGGGGCTTCCTCCCCTGGTTGATTTGTGTCCTACTAGGTCTGAATTGTCACTCTGGTAGCCTCTGTGGTTTCAAGTCTCCTGCGTTTTTCATTAATTTATCTAGTTCTCCTCCAAAGAAATGACGCCCCTTAAAGGACAATGTGCTCAACCTGGTCTTAGATGCTGGGTCCACTGTCTTAGCCATAGAAATCTCTTTGCCATTACCACCATTGCTACTTGCTTGGCAGAAGTCCTGATTAAATCATATAGGATGTCTACCAAAAAAGCAGAGTTTGATTTTAATCGTTGCTTCCATATCTGTGATCTCCTCTGGCTCTACCATAACTGGGTTTAAAAAAGGTTTGGATAAGTTCCTAGAGGAAAAATCCATAAACTGCTATTCAGTAGTGGCTTGGGATCTATTTGATGTTTGAGTACTTGCGACTTGGATTGGCCACTGTTGGAAACAGGATACTGGGCTTGATGGACCCTTGGCCTGACCCAGTATGGCATATCTTATGTTCTTATAATTGAGTGGACTGCTGTAAACACTTCAACAACACCCTTGCTACATCCCTCCACAAACTGCTGCCTATAAGGAGAGGCCAGCAATCTCGAAGGACTTCTTTTAACAGATATTAATCTTTCTATCCTGCAGGGCAGCACCCCAGAATAGTAGACTTTCTTGGTACTGCTGCCACCAAGGGATCCACTCTAGGGACTATGAATAACTGTTCTACTTTGGTCTGCTACAAGGGGTATAAATCTGCCCATTACCTGTCCAGCCCTGAGTGCTGTGTCTGGTGCTTCCCATTCCACCATGACCATCTCTTTGATAACTGGATGTAATGGGTGTTATGGGCCCCGGAGTCCGGGAAACCCACCTGGGGAGTGGCATGAGACTGCAAGGCAGGACTCAAAGCAAGATAAGGGCTAGTCTTCCGCCTAGCCAGCCCCCTCCCCCGCAGATTGAGCCTTTGGGTTCTGGGGACCAGTAGATCTCTGCAGCGACAGTACATCATAGTGTTAAGTCTACACAGGCAAGACTTGGACAAGACAGGCTAGAGATACAACTTTGGCAAGGCAGGATACTAAGCAGGACCTGGAACTAGACAAGACAAAGGTGACAGGACAAGACCAACAAGGCGGACAAGGGAAACACCGAACAAAGAACACAGAAGCCCGAAGGCAGCAAGGCTTGGAACAGACAGAAAAGGCCCGACAGCCTCAAGGCAGGATACAAGAAAGAATAGGCCAAAGGTCTCAAGACAGAACAAGGCAGAAGGCCCATAGGCCACAAGGCAAGACAAGAACATGGGTCAAGTTACAGAGCCAGAAGTAACACCATGAGAAGAGAAGGAGCTTCTGGCACAACTGGTTTACATAGGGCTGGGGTCAGGCCATGTCAAGGGCAGAGACAAGGAGTTTAGCAAGGCAAGAGATGCGGGCCTCTGCTGGTGGGGAGGCCTCAAAGGTAGGATAAGGCTGTATAACAGACGAAATCCTAACAACGGGAAGGCCTTAATCCCTAGTAAAATGGGATCTCCCTGTGTACCCTTTCCTTTTTTCTCCTCTTTGTGTAGGCTTTCAGGTTTGCATTACTTTTGCTATGTGGGATCCTTCCGGAAAGAGCCCGGCTACAGTTTCCTTGCCCTTCTGCTCCTCCTTTTCTGCTTCCAAGTCCCCTGAAAATCATCCTCCCCCATTCCTTCAGTGCTTCTTCCATAAGAACTGATTGGGGAGAGGGGGGTATCGGAGAAAACATTCCCACTGCCAACCTAGGCCTCTTTGCTCCTGCTCTTCACTCTCCAGAGATATTGAGCAGAGACTCTCACGCTGGCCCACAGTCCTTCCTCTAATTTCCCTATAAGCCTGGTGCATCCACAAAATGAGTACCACAGAAAACTCCATGTTTTCCCCCTAATTCTGCCTGCCTGAGGGCCATGGGTGTCACTGCTGCCTCCTCACCCCCCCCTTGCACTTCCCTTTGCGCCGGCATCAGCTGTTCTCTTTCCGATGTTAGCTCAACTTTTGCATCCGATTTGGCTTTCTGCATACCCCGCTGTACCTTTCTCTCCTCGAAGGAACAAAATGAGCCCACTATGGAGCCTGCTGCCTTCCTCCACAAATGTAAGCAGTTTTGGCCTCTTTCACCTGTGCAACAGGGCCGTAGTAGGGTGGGGGGTCCCTCACAATGCTTGCACTCCTGCATTCTCTGTCTGAGTCTCTCCTGCTCCAGGTGGACCGCGGTGCTTCCCCTGTTCACTCCGCCCAAATGAGAACGGATTTTCTTTTATTTTTTGGAGAAGAACAGCCTGCCAGGTGTCATCTTAATCCTGCAGAAAAATAAGGGTTTGGGTTTTTTTGTAGCTTTCTCTGCTATCCCTGTCTGACCACCACCAGCTGGAGGCAAAGAACTACTGAAGACTTGGCCTGCAATCCAATAACATAAAGCCAAGCGTGTCATTTAAAAAAACAAAAAAGAGGTAAAGAGTTCTCGGCCTCTACCCTGGCACTCAGATCAGGAGTAATCCCACTTATCTGGACTGGTCTGCAGCATGAAAAAAAATTGATGTTTTTCTTTCCTTTCTGTACACATGACACATCAAAACTCCTTGGGGAGCAATCCAAAAAGTGTGCTACTGTTCCTGCCGTCTCGATAAATTGTGGTTGATATAACGATCAGTTCCAGTTATGAATCTCTGCATTCCTGAATTCATGGACATGGCCCATAGTCATAGATTTCCTGATTATATTAATATGAGTCATCATAAGGCTTGGTTCAATCCCCATATGTTTTTGCACCTGTCATCACCAAACCACTTCATGCATAGCTAAAAAGATGATACGGAGTATAAATGTGTCACTAAAAGCAGTGCCATTACTAAAGGGAAAAGAGAAGGCAGCAGTAAACACCTATTTTATTAGCCCATTCTCTAGGTTCTATTTAGGGCAGTAACACATACTCCTCATTTCTTGCAGACTCACCTTCTAAGGCAGATGATATCACCCAAGTCCATAGTTTCTATGGTTCAGACTGCAGACTTGACCTTAGCGTTCAGGTTTATCTTCAAAATTAAGCAATCCAGCAGTCAGAAAGCATTACAGGGTCCCATCACAGGCCCAGTAAGAACAAATTAAAAAGCCATGGGATCTGTGGGACGGCAGAAGGACACTTCGTAGCAATCAGTGGGTTGCTCAATGTAATGCCCTGTAAACTCCTACACACTGCCCCACAGATGGCACATGCAATGTTCCATACTTTAATGGTCTCCACTGCAACAAAGGGTGTTTCCACTCTTACTTATGGCAGGCTTAGCGACTATTCATACTACAGTCAAAAGATGTTGTACAATGAGCTTTTGAGCTCTTCAGATGTGATAAAAAAGAAAAAAAAATGCAAAGGTTTCCATTTTCTGCAGGAAGAGGGCTCTGTCCTTTAGTATGTGTTAATAGTCAGAAAGACAGTCCAATGGCTTCCTTCCTACCAACCTTCCATATAGGCCAAATTTGTGGAGTGCCTGAGATATTGTTGCCACATGTATACTGAACCAGTATTGGACATGGAAACTTATAGCTTTTTCCAAGTTGCCACTAGTCTCTTGATTATCTCACTAATCAGCCTCCTTGTTCAGTCATCTAGTTTGAAGGGACAGTTTGATCTAGGCAGAGTCTTGGTAGGGCCATATACCTTTGATTTCTTATTAATTATCTTAACCGTGTATCAAGGGATATTCAAGAAATTTGCAATTTTTATACCTATGCTCCAAGTTCTGATCTTAACGAGTCACGACTACTGAAACTCACTATATATTGGATTACTTTGGTTCTCTATCAAACGGCTACAAATAGTACAGAATTATGTGGCCAGGATCTTAACAGGCACATGTATGCATGAGCACACAAGTTTCATTTGCATTGGTTACCTGTCAGGTACCACATACAATACAAACTTGCTACATTGATGCACTCTCTTCTCCACAGTGACAACACCACTACCTGGGCAAACTCCATACTACGTGTTTACAGACCCTCATGTAGCCTATGGTCTTCCAATAAAAACTTATTGGAGATCTCTTCAGCCAAAAGTAGCCCACCTCAATTTAACAAGAGCGCAAATGTTTTCAGTAGCTGGCCCTGCCTGTTAGAACTCTCTGCCAGAGGACTCGAAAGCCTTAACTTGCCTTAAATCCTTTAAAAAGGCATTAAAAACACATCTGTTTGTTCCTCCTTAAAGCGATGCTTTATAACAACCTTCCCCATTTTTTTTTTTTTAATAGAAGTTCATTACATCTGACTCTACATAGACATAACTGTTCTATCATGCCGATTGTTTTATTTGTGTTATTTGTCTAGACCTTTTATTATGAATGTTTTATTTGTACTCCGGCTCTGACCTTGACATGAGAGCAGATAAAAAAAAATATTTTTAAATACATAAAATAACTATGTTTTTCCACAACTTCATCCCGGAGTTCCTTGGTGCTTTTGGTACTACCCAGCAGAAAGATTGAACAGAACCGCTGAATCCATCCTGTGATCATGTGAATCAGTATAATTTAACACAGGAAGGATCAATTCAGTTGGTAGTGCTTTTGAAGGCAACTGGTTACACCACAGCTTTATGTATTTAGGATTGCTTCAGAAGTAAAGGGGGGGACGGGACACTTATCCAACCAAGTTAGTCCATGTTTTTATTTCTAAGGAATTCTGGAATATCTTTTTCACTTGGCAGTTATGGGGGTATTATGTGTGGAACAATTACTGGTTTAATGCATTTTACTTCCAGGCTACAAGGCAACAAAAGGTGAACATTTTGGAAGGAAGTGTAGACCCTCTGTTCATCTCTTTCAACTCTGAAGATCATTGTCTTAATCAGAAAGTTCTGGAAGGATTAAGATCCTTTTGCGTTATCTTTAATGCAAAATATTTCTCATCTTCCTGCCATGTAACCGTATACACAATAACGGAATAATAAGTTCCAGGTCCTTAGCAGCCTCTCTTAGGAGCTCCATTGTGGTTGACTAATGACCAGGCTTCAAATATAAAATCAGCTGTTGAATCTCAGTGAATTGCAAAGACTCTCGTTACCTCTGGGAAAAACTGCTTGAGATAATGTCTCAGTAGAAGGATTTCCGTAGAAAAATGAGACATATAATCAATCACTGGCCATGCTAGTGACAGGCCCCAGACAATACTCAGAACACAATCAAAAGTTCAAATCTTGCTCCCCTCTCTCTATAGTCCTTGGTAGCTGAACATGAGCACTTCCCACTCTCCAGCTGCAGTGAGTTGGTTGCCCAAACTGGTCACCATCTGGAAAGGAATATGCTTCTGTCCTACAACGCTCCTATTCTCCTCAACACAATACACACGTTCCAGAACTTGCATCACATGCAATCCCAATGCTATTACTTTTACAGATTATTATTTATTAGATATTTCCACCTGTACTTTTCCACACTTGCTTTTTAGGCAAACAAATATAATGCTTGTGTTTCCTGGTAATTTTTTTTTCCACTTGATTCACATTTGGCTGGGGGAGTGGGAGTTTGAGTGACAGCTTGTGGGTGAGTTACTTTAGTGATTTAATTTTTTTTATTCCCCCCCCCCCCCCATTTATAAAAAAAAAAATGCCCATTATAAAAAATGTAAATGAAACAATATGCTGCCAGAATTTTGGATTTCTATGAAAAATTAGAAACTTTAAATTTACCACCCAGAAAAGCGACTCCCCAGACACATTAAAGGATGTAGATCTTTTGCAGTAAAATAAGTAAATGATTCAATCCAGGAACTTTTTAAAAAGCTTAACCCTTTGTGATTAAGAAAGAAGTAGATAAAAAGCTTTTCAGTGCTCCTTCCTAGACACAGGCTCATTAGAGCAGCTACCCCACAGAAGGCTTTCAGCTTCATCCAGCAAAGACCTGGACTCCCTTATTTTCAATGTGGACAAAAGGAAAAAAAACAAAACAAACATTCAAAAGGGCTTAAGGAAAACAGCCCTGAGAACATCTAGCAGAGCAGAGAGGTGGGAGGAGGATAAAGGAGGAGCTGAATGGCTTTTTGCCAGTACTTTGGAGATGCTCACCAGAGCACAGTTTCAAGAACCTACCCCATACAGACAGGATGATTTGAGCATCTCTGCATAAATCAGTTTGGATTTTCTCAGGGACTAGTATGGTTATCAGACCTCTGCACTATCTGATATATACAGGCCATATGATTTAATCTAGAGAGCACCTTCTACAATTTTTAAGTGATCTATAGCCAACATACAAAACAGCATATCCAGGAGATATATTTGAATATCCGTAATTCCTTCGTGTATGCAAATACAGTTTATAAAAAAAACAAAAAACCAAACCCATCACTGTTCATTTAGGCTTATTCCAGAAAGAATCAGAACGCGGTTCTTGCCTCTACCATGTCTGTCTGTCCATCCTTCAATCAGTACATGTTTTGTAGGAGACATGCATCCCTACAGACAGACCGGGTGACTATAAGCCAAGGAGACTGTGCCATGACCACCACAGGTACCAACCAAGGGGAGTTGAGGGAGAAAGAGGAAGGAAAGTGATTAATCTCTACTATACAGGAAGCTTTATATTTTCCCCCCAACTTGTCATTTATAAATAATCTACTGGGGTTTAAAACATCTCTCACCTCTTTATAATTTCAATTCACTATGACTTTCAGCACAAAGGACACAACAGAAACACAATGAACCTTTGTGTGGCCACGTGTGAGCATACAGAGATTTTATTCATTGGGTAATCTAAACTGGACAATCTGATTGACCAAATCAGCCTTTTCTAGTGAATAAAGTCAGACTGTATTGCCAATAAAGAGACAAGTACAAAATTACACTTGGGCCCTAAATTATCTAAATATACTGCCACACTACATTAACAATATTAGTTTATTTCTTTAAAAAAAATGGATGATGGATACATGGATCACCTCCCCCCCCCCCACCCCCCACCAAGAACTGGTAGGGATGAAATACTGTTTAAAAAAAAAACGTATTCAAGAAAGCAAGGGTAAAAGCCTGTAATTGAGAGGGTCTGCAGTACTGCAGTAAGAAGACAGAATGAACAGGGGAGATGAGCTATGCAGCTTATATTTGCCATCATATTACAGATTTCTACGAAACCTTTTGCTTTCAGTATAAATACATCTCAAAACTGGATGCTCAGAGTGCAAGACTGGAGCTAACTTGTCTGAGCTTTCCTCCACCTATACAGCACTGCAGTGATAGAACCAGTACAGTAAACATTACCCAATACTGTCCTCTTATTTCTGCCGAAAATCTGATAAGCTAATGGATTCAGGGTACAAAATGTTACTCCCTGGCTCCTCTGTCTTCACCTTGATCTTACATCAGCCAGTAACCACCACTTAACCCAATAGCACAATAACACAGTCCTAAGCTATAGCCTCTGTGATTTTTCATACTTACATCATCTATTACTAATGTCATATTCATCAAGAGTTTTCCCATTGCGCATACTTCGCCCCTCATCATTCCAGTAGGGCACAACTGTGAGCATGATAAATTCTAACTAGGTCATTAAATTGCATAGAAATGAAAGTTAACATCAAGACTCCAATTTAAACTTTGGAAATCTAAATACATTTGCTGAATGGATTTCAATTACCTATGCTTTCTGTATGAACCCATTGAGCTACAGGTGATATTTGCTTACCAGCTCTCTGTTTGGATACAGCTCCTCAGACTACAATATTAATAGGCAGTGTATTTTCTTCTGCTTTAAATCAAAAGGTATCACTTCTCATTAAAATCCACCACGAATAAGAGTAAACTTGCAGAGTACATGCACTTTGTATCAGCTGTTAATCCAACAGTATGTGATAGATCAACAACAGACTGCCCGGCTCCTTTTTCTTCATGCCACTAAGTTTTCCCCATCTGACCTCTGCGCTTCTTTCTTGACAGCTCATCCACTCCTTCCTAAACAATCACATTCCCCTGCATATGTGTTTCCCAACTGATGCCTCACTTTCCTAAGGGAACTCCTTGAGAAAAATATTCAGTCATGGGCTGGGCCAGGTACCTTATGCAGATAAACCTTTTCAGAAAACTTGATTTTAATTGGGTATATTCAGCAGCGTGGCTGTGTCGCTGAATATACAAGATAAGAACGTAAGATTTGCCATTCTAGGACAGACCAAAGATCCATCAAGCCCAATGTCCTATTTCCAGTGGCCAATCCATGTCACAAGTAGCCATATTTAAGATAAACAACTGTATATCTGGATAACTTTTGGCCTGATCTGTGGCACAACCAGATTTGCCTGGATCCTGCTGAATATTGGCATTATCCGGATAAGTTAGTCTCACCCTGGAACATACCAGGAATGTCGCCAATGTATCCAGCTAAGCTTTATCCAGCTAAAATCTTACCCAGACAAATCAGCAGCAGTCAGGGTGGCACACTGTTTAAATCCTGCAGTTTGGCTAAGTCCCAAACTTAGCCAAACAACCCATTTCAATATGGACTGTGTCAAGCTAATTGAATTATGAATGTATATGAATGATTCGCAAATAGAGTGTTGCTATAGTTCAAATCTTGGTGACTGGCACTTCTGCTCAGAATTTCAAACTTGTGCTAATTCAACCCTTTTGTGCGTCTGGTACC